>NC_054754.1:16555335-16620335 GCF_018143015.1 Lytechinus variegatus | reverse complement strand
TTCTTTCTTTATCAAAACAAGCGTTATCAATTAATTCCCCATTTTGCTGTACTTCCGAATGATGTTCTGTTAAATTACACCTTTTTTGATTAATAGATGCAAACTGGATTTTAACTCGCGGAACGGACCCATTACCATCGAATTCACGACCGCTATATGTATACACTATCTACAATCAACCGGCCCTTCCGCATTGCTATTAGGATGTTAGGTCATAATTTCAAACGTAAAAGTTATATATAGTGTAGTATATAGGTTTCACGGTACACCATGTATCTTTCTTAATGTTTGTCCTGAAAAGGACCACCTACAGTCGACGTTTCCACAAGTGTGTTCTTGTTGTCCTCGGAAGCACTAGCGTACCTATGGGGGGGGGGGCAGGGGGCAGACTGTCCATGCAAGGGACGTATCCCGCCCCCCCTTGACGAGCCACCAATGTCCACTCCTTTGAAGTTGAAGACCTTTTTTTTGCTTGTCAACGTTTTTGGCGGACGATGTTGCCCCCCTGTGAAAAATCCTAGGTACACTACTGCTCGGAGAATGTAAACATGTAAAAAGGAGAATGTAAAAATTATACACCATTTTTCATAAGCACGAGGAACATGATTATTTCACAGTTACATGATTTTTGTTATTTTAAATATGTCAAGAGATGGCTACAAATGGCCCTTCCGGAGCTAGCAAGATCGACGTAAGCTCTTCAAAGAAGCTAAATTGAGATAAAATATATAACTCCTGTCTATTTCATTTTTTGGTTAGCAATGTCACTTTCAGTCATGTTGATCAAGAATGATCTGTGAAATCCTGAGATTTGATAAATTAGGTTTAAGATTTGGAAACCGTTATTATCATGAGAAAGGTAATTTCTTACAGTTAGGAGAGTGATTTGCAAAAATTATTGATTAAAACGAAAGAGCCCAGGAGGAGTAAACCAATTAGAAAGAAATTGGAAAAACCAAAGGTGAGTATATTATAGTAAACTATTTGACCGAGTTTTCATTATCAATAATTTTCGATATATAGGTTATGGTCTCTCATCTTAGTATGTTATATTCTCCCAATTATTGCGTCAGTATTACTATGACTGAAATGGCGAAGATATGAAATAATTACCCAGTAAATATTGGTAACCTTTCTCAGCTCATTAATGAGGTGGAATGAAAATCCGC
This sequence comes from Lytechinus variegatus, assembly GCF_018143015.1. Classification (NCBI taxonomy): domain Eukaryota; kingdom Metazoa; phylum Echinodermata; class Echinoidea; order Temnopleuroida; family Toxopneustidae; genus Lytechinus; species Lytechinus variegatus. Next base: position 16,619,166 of record NC_054754.1, on the reverse strand, counting down.
AACCGCTTCATTAGTACTGACCTCCTTCTCAAACAGATCTACTTCTTATTTTCAGAGATTGAATGTTCTTAGAAGTGGAAAACATTTAAGGTGTATTCATCGTTAGTATGTCACGTGGTCTGCTATACAGTTTTCTGTTTCATGGTCATATCCCATTTCGTCTACAACCCGTTCGTCTAATAACAGATGTCATTTCCGCCTAGCCCATTCAACGCTTCGTCTATAGTACCATTTAGTCCGTATATAGACTGTATAATTTATGAATAAACCTTTTATCTTACAGAGCGCAAAATATAAGTAGACGAAGTGGAAATGAGACTATTTAACCGTTTAAAATGAAAGCTGTGTTCTTTCATCATGGTTTACTTAAACAGAAACCTGCTTGAATTACTATTTCCAGATGAGCATCAAATGAGCTGATGAATAGAACATATACCTTTTGTGTGCCACTTTTGGCTATCCCTAGTTTACCTAACAACTTTATACCAGGGGCCCGTTGCAGAAATATTTGCAATCAATGGCAACTCTAAAAATCATGCGCAACTTGATTTTCAACCAATTAACAGCGCGCATTTGGGACTTGCGTTTAAACGCAACTCTTACTGCAACGGACCCCTGGTCACACGGACCTAATTACATCTGGTAGGCAAAAAATATTCATTTGACCCAACCCATTTTTTTTTTAATTTGATATTGCTGATTGACAAAAATGAATGAATATGATTGACAATCTAACACTGATTCTAGGGAGGGTACTTAGTACTGAACTTCCTTTTTCGAAATTGGAAAGATATATCACTATTTTGGAACTATTTTTTTTTACTGGCGGAAGAATTAGGGCCATTTTACTCTCTCAAGTGATGAATTTGATCCTTTCAGGTGTAGTCTTCATAAATGCCGATTCATTTTTAAAATGAGCCGGTCGGGGTACCCTTTTCTGGTCAGATATGGAATGTCAGACATATATATCCTGTCCACTGGTAGTAAACATTCAACCCTCGAATTTCCTCCTTATTTTTCATGATTTTTTTTAAAGTGCCACTTTAGCACATGAGTCTAAGTGAAATGAATTAGGCCTGTTATACCACCAGAGATTAAATAAAACCCGACTTCTGAATACGGCACCCTGGTAAGATTGTGTTGGGCGATATCTGAGAATCAGACCATCTGCTAGTAGACCTAGCGAATGCCCTCTTTCATTGGCCAAAATTCTGTCCTTAGAAATTGAAGATTTTTTTATTCCTTAAATATGGATATAACACACAGATGTTTTATTGCCTATAAATTATATTTTCTGTTCTGATTATCATTCTATTTTTGGATTATAGAATCATGGAAAATAAAACAACAGTGATTCGGTGTCTGACACGCGGAACGCATGGTCAGGCTATAGGCCAATCCAGGTGGGTGTTTCATAAAGCTGTTCGTAAGTTAAGAGCGACTTTAAGAACGACTGGTGATCCTTTCTTGTAGTATATGCTATATTCATTGGCGAAGGTTTAGCGCGTAAGAAAGGATCACTAGTCGTTCTTAAAGTCGCTCTTAACTTACGAACAGCTTCATGAAACGGCCCCCTGGTGAGGTCACGTGACCTGTCAACATGGTGAAGCGATCAATCTGTTTGAGAGCTTTTCATCTGATCACTTTCATTACAAGATTCTCTCACAAAGTAGCGCTACGATAAACAATGCCCACGATCAGTAGTAGCTAATAGCTTCATGTTTACGCCGTGCTCCTGATTGCACCCTAACCCTAAACCTGGGCCCATTCTGGAAATAACCAATCAGTATTGAATTAGCTATACAGGGGGATTGGAAGAAAAGGGAAGGTTTCGACAATAATATAGCACTAAATTCTCATGATTACCGACCCTTTTTGTGTCCCGATTAACAAGCGATCTAATTCAGAAGTAGGGTCAGGAGTCAGGGCAGTGCAACGGTATCTTGATGCATATGGGAGGGGGTGTGGCATGGAAGAGGACCTAAATAGACACCGTGTTTCTCTCACTGACCACCCCCCTCTAATTCTGTGCTCTTCAGTTTCATTTACTTACCTGATCAAAAGGAAAGGGGTTTGACCATATTGCATTGATCATTATGTATAGTCGATTCTATATACATTAAAATATATATGGATACGATAGGTCAAATAAGAGAATATGAACTATTATAATACGTCTCTGGAATACGTACAGAATCTCCATCTCATTTAGCTGCTTTATGTCTTAATGTTGAGGTTGTTATGAAGAGAATTGGGCATGGTTAATGGCGACCATAGCATATAAATAGGGCATAAATATACTCCTCATTGAGGGACATGCGGGGGGGGGGGGGTCAAAAGAATACCATTGCATGAAGGTTTCCATTACACAAATCTTCGTCATTGTTCCAATATACAGTAATGCTAATGAAACAAATCCGAAAGTTAATGTGGGTGGTTTTATTTTCATGTTTTTGCCAATCAAAAGGTTTATTCAAAATTACTCAGTTTGGGCCGTTCCTACATCTGTACATGGACCAGTAACTCTCATACTGTTCACAATACAATATTGTGGACCGAAAACCATATTGTAGCCGTTTCAATTTGCCCCCTTCAAAATAATAACATGCACCAGTCACTTCCTATTCGCCATATTCATGTAACAAACAAATTAACACCCAGGTGTAATAAAAGTAGACATGTTTTGCTTTTCTGAGATCGAATTTCTGGTCGTACTAGCTATTTTAGAAGACGTTACCCCTCGCTTTACTATAAAGCTACGTACGTCAGTGACGTGCAACATTTAAATATTTGACATCTACCTTTTTATCGATGTCAAAATGAAAAGCGAAGGGCTTGCGGAGAGTAACATGATCCCTCTACTCAAATAAAATCACTTCGAAAATTTATTTTCTACCATCTTGAAACATGGTTTCCTGTTAATACTATTTTCATGTAGGTATCTTATTTATTTATGGTTGATGTGTATATTATTCAACTTATATATTTTCTATCCAGAGCAAATGATGACGAGTTAAGTTTGATCTGGTCCAGATAGAGTAAAAAAGGTAAAACTATACTTCATATAATAATAAACACATCACCCATTCTATAACTTGACTTGTTGGCAACATTACAATGCAGGTACATACCATGCACATCAATACTCATGGTGCTGAGCACTGACCGGTGGAGGTTTTTTTTTTTTTTTTTTGGGGGGGGGGTATGTACCCACTTTGTCCTGCAAAAGAATGTATGAAAGGAATGAAACAAAATGCATAACAATAATTTAGCCTATAATGCTGTCCTATGCATCATATTAACATGTAAAGTACTCTAAAATACCGAATTTAACTATTACAATTTGAAATATTTCCCGCTCGCTAAGCTCCCTCGCATACAAAAATGCAGATATTTTTTAATAATGGGTTTGGGATAAAAACAAATGCCAAATTAAGAGTCATAGTCATCCACTATCCCTACCCCCTTCTTTAAAAGTCCCGATGCTACCACTGCGTCTGACCTTACCAAAAAGCAGAATAGTCATTACACAATTTTGGGGCAAATTTTTGCAATGGTACCTGTTATGTCAATAAGTTCTACAAGTCCTTATATTATGGTTAGGACTAAATATTGGATAGAAAGAAAAAGAAACGTGTAAAGGTTGAGGCCAGATAGAGTATACTTATCTAGAAGATCTGGAAGACTATTAGTTTTTAAAAGTGTTTGTAGTCCTGCAGAAACTTACTGCAAGGGGGAGGGTCTGGTTCGGCATTCTAGATGTCTTGCTGTTATCCTTTTCATTTTGATCCCGGATGTAAGTGAACTCATGGTTTATTCTCATGACTGCTATTCATTATTATTAGGCACTTAATGAACATTTATGTATGACAATTACATACATAACGTATTGGCCATTGGCACGTGCTCCCGAGCGCCTAATTAATCGTGGTATCATAATCATATATCCTTCATTCTTGCAAAATAAGACATGCATTGATTGTACTGGGTGTCGTCACCATATTTCTTTCCCAGGAATAATTACTCCCTGGATCATTTAATTATCCCTCTTGTGACTGATGATGCGAGCAGGATGAGTTACACCAAGGACAGTACCGGTTTCCTGGTCGAACAGAAATTAATATAGAGGGCACACACCACAAGTCAACAGGGCGTTAAGTCTATGAAGAGCTTCCAGAGATGGCTGAAATTGCCGGTGTGCGCCCAGACGAAAAGAGATGGCGAAGGATGATCGAGGCGTGATATGAGTTGGTGAAAACATTGGCCAGGGTCTTTTTGGGGATGGGATGTGGGAATGGGGGCACTAGCGTACTGACGAGTCACAACCTAGCCAGGGACGTTTCCCTGCCCCCCCTCCCCTGACGTGCTTGAAGACCTTTTTTTTTGCTTGTCAATTTTTTTGGGGGACGAATTTGCCCCCCGTGGAAAATCCTAGGTATGCCACTGGGTGGGTGGGGGGGGGGGGCACTGATACAGAGAAAGAAGGGGGAAGCTGGAACTGATAAGCTGTATAGCTATATCAGGTATGCAGGCCATAGACTGATACCAACGTTTACTTAACTATCTCCGTCCCTTACACACTCATGTTATGAAAAGTTATATATCCCACACTTTTTTTTTTCTAAACACATGTATATTCAGTACATGTATCTGAGATAGGAATGACATACAATTTACGATTATTACATTTTTATCTATCATTGCAAATTCTCATTACATTAGGCCTTTAGGTAATCACTATGCATTTCGACAATTCCCTTTAGCCATTCGTAAAAACTCATTATTTTATGGCAATTGAGTTAAACTGAATTTGCAATTCGTCGAATAGAAATCTAATCTTATTCATCCCGACCGCGTACTTCGATTCGATGGAATATGAAATATTCATTTTATATCAAACATATCTATTCACAAACAATGGGGATGATAATTTCATTCAACAAGTTTAACATGATTTTTGTTTTTTGTGTTAACATTTGAAAATAGTCGGCAGTAGCTTGTTGAAAGAAGCACCTATTGCTCTGCTTGCTACCGGAGGGAGTCTCTATCATTCTACCTCTAACTCCTCCCTATAATGCTTTACCCGTTTATTTTTACTTCTCGCTGGGGAAACATGACCCGCTGATGAGCAAATAGCCAGGGGTCTGCTATTAAACACCTTGCCCTTGATCTTGCGACAGAATGCAAACAGCGTGATTTTTCTCCCTCCTTCCTTGCGCCTGAAACAAAAACGGTGGCAGCAGTGGGATTGAGCATGGGGTGGTATGTACTACGTACATGACGTCTCTTTCTGGTGTTTATTATAGGGTAAGTCTTGCACCTATAGCCTCGGGCTGTTATCTCTACCAAACAGTGACTACTGTTTCAGGAGACGGGTCTTGTGAAAACACGTTGGTGATACTTGACGCATGACTGGTTCTATGTAGAGGTTTAGTCTAGTTTCGTACTACACTTATTATGTTACACGATCATACTACATTCGTAACTCATTTCACTTGATAATAATATTACGTGATCTGTACTTTCATTGACACAATCAACATGATCAAAGGGTTTATCGAAACCTCCATTCATATATCATTGAAAGGAAGATCATTAAAATGAATAACACAGAAGGAATATAGGAAGATTTTTTTTTTCTTCTGAACTATCTACGAAAACGTAAAATTACCACCTGATTGTGATCTCTGCATGGTCAGCCCGCCCCCCCACATTGTTCAGCGGCCCCTATCATTCAAAGGTTACTGCCAGTAAATGGACCTATTCAGATAGGAAATAATGCTTTAAATGCCCTAGTACCTGAATTATCCTTCACAAAAGCTAATCCTTAATGATTTTTTTACGTGTTAATTTGATCTACAGCTACAGTGTGCTTGGAAAGAACATCACGTCGAAACCTTCTTTATTTACTTTTTTTATTCGAAAACAAAGACACCCGTTCATAGTCGGCTGAAATATACTCGATATTATTCACATATATCATAATCACCAAATTTCCTTAAAATATAATGTTTTTTACTATTCAATATAGGATGAAAAATAATTCACTCGGTGAGGTTTGTTAGGAATATCATGAAAGAAAAAAAAGCCGGTATCAGACAACATAATTTAACAGCTTGGGATATGTCTAAATCCCCGGATTTCGAAAGAACTGCACAAATTTCTACCTACCAACCAACCATCCAACCAACCAACCAATTAACCATCCAACCAACCAACCTCTTTCAACGGCAGAAAGGACATGCGCATGTAATCACACCTAAGAAAACACACCTACATGTATGTAATTCACATTTTTCATGACAGTTCTTAAATTAGCTAATGTTACACTGTAAAACCCAATCAGCCCAAAATAAACTTGTTTAAGTGGAATCAACCCTGCTTTAACACCAAATCAGTTGGACGAATTCAACTCACGTATCATTCCGTTGCGACTATACATTAGGAATATCCGTATGACATATACAATGTGTTCTCATTTACATTCAAGTTGTCATTTATCTGTATTTCATCGCTACCTATATTATAAAGCATTGCATTTTAGAATTAGGCTAATGAATATCCATGTGACATGAATGTTCTACCTTTGTAGCCCCTTACAACAATTAGATTACCTTTTACAAGAGATGTATACGATATATATTTTTGACAACCAAAATGGAGCATTTCTCTGTGCGCTGCCCCCAACCCATTTCTAAAATTCTGAGTTAGCCGTTATCCTCGTATTTTTTGTCTCGCTTGCATGGTTGATTTTTTTTAAAGTTTTCATCTTAGTTTTTCATCTTGTGGAGCGTTGTGACCCAGTGGATTAGTCTGCTGACTTTGAAACAGAAGGTCGTGGGTTCGAATCCCAGGCATAGCGTAATTTCCTTCAGCAAGACATTTATCCACATTGTGCTGCACTCAACCCAGGTGAGGTGAATGGGTACCCGGTAGGACGAAATTCCTTGAATGCATGAGCGCTGAAAGGCAGCTCGAGCAAAAGCCGGGGTAATAATAATAATAATTATAGAACATCGCGCCTCGGAATAGAATATAGATGGCGCTATATAAATGGCTATTATTATTATTACCATTATTACTATTATCGTTATTATTATCGTTATCATTATTATTGTTATCATCATCATCATCATTAACAGTATTATTAGTTGTCGTTTTCAGAATCGCCACTGCTGTAACACTGAATCGCGTAATCCAGGCGAGACTGCCAGAGGCGTTCCACATAAAAGCGAAGGAGGGGAACAGAGGGGAAGGGGGTGGGAGGCAGGGTTGCTCTCACACACACTGCCCGCATCCGCTCTCAATAAAATAAGAAATCAAACTACTTATATTTATGAGCGCGATGCGTATTGTAATTTTGTTCTTGCCATTAAAGAATTAAAAATATGACTGAGATTTCTCATAATTCTTATGTAGAGAATTATTAAGCCTACCACATTTCTATCAATAAAAATGGGAAGGGCTTACGAGGGTGGTGACTAAACGGTGACCACAGTGACTCAACAAATCAATATTTCTTGGAAGAATATTATGGTTGGAGGCGTCAAAGAAGACGGAGTGATACACGTGCACTGAGTATGCCCATCCCGCAGCTGAAACTTCTCAAATGACGTCATAATGATTGAGGCGTTTTAGATCTTACGAATATCACGGGAATCTGCGACACACATAAATTGAGGTCATGGCGGCTTGTCTGTCTGTAGGCCTGTAGATGTTGTGGCCCAGCGGATGTGGAATAGGAACTACAACATGTGAGGATTGAGTCCTGCTACGCCAATAATGACCTAAAAACCATAGAAACCATTCAGGGGTATAAAATTCTATATAGAAATAACGTGGATATTGTTTTTGCAATATTCAAAATTCTCGCATTTCAGCCGTAATTTATGGAGCATTGTCATGTCTTTATCCAGATTCCAGTAAGTACATACATCCTTCCCAGATTCAGTTATTTTGTTGGGAAAATTTGATGCCACGAGAATCTATTGGCAAGAAAATATTCACCCACACTCTTTCCTCTTTTTTTAACAAAATATTTTATTTTGAACGTAAAGAAACCCTTACACCCACGAACACACCCACACATCAGTGTCATAACAAGCACAACAAAGTAGGATGCCAACCATGTCGTAGGAGCAAAGCTTCTAAAAAGCCACAACCAAGCGAAGCGAGAGAAAAAATAGACTCTCGATAAAATAGCTAATTTTTACAGAATGTATATGGGAAATAATCAACAAACACATCCTCGCGCACCCACACACTCTAGCTGGCAAATCCTCATAAACACACACGCGCATTTTTTCATACACACACACACACACCCACCCATCCCAACACACATAAACAATCACATGGCACTGCAATAAAGACAAGACGAGAGTAGACGAATAGAAACCTGCTCGGTCACGTGAGGTCGCCTAGATGTTCCTCGTTAATTCGTCCAATAGGTCTTGCCCCAGTTGACAATGATTTGACCGGAATCTGACGGTCCCACCGAGTTTGCTCAGCCGGCCATTAAACTGGACTGAAATGGATTAGAAGTGCTGAAATGGGGCATAAAGAAGTCATTTTCCTCCTCTTTCATCTTCCAAAGCCGAAATGGAAGGTGGTCAGTGGGGGAAAGGGGAAGTATAAATTTGCAGAAAGCTCTCACGCCGGTGGATTTTATAGGTCTGTGTATTTACATGGAATTGCCAATGGAAATCTTTCTATACAGTATCTCCCTATTGTATATTAGGTGACAACCAATAGTTTCTTTTCCCCTCAAATTAATAAAGGGATGCATGATATTAAGCCCGGGATTAAGCCCTACGTACTCGTAAATATCGTGACCTTCTATGGCCATTGGCCATTATCAATTAAGTTTCATATAAGTTTAGCATTAAAAAAAGTTTACTCTCAGAAAAGGGTAATGTTTTGTATTGTAGGAGTGTTGAAAACGTAAATCAATATAATACAAATTGTCCAATAAAGCCTAAAACTCAATCTTAAGTCGTTTTTTTATTATTTGATTTCTGCGTGTAAGATGTGATCCTGGAGCAGTCTTTCTCATTGGTCGTCAGCTAAACGCTTTCCATGCTTTTGAATACGTCAATATACCCGTTCATATTTCTTTGAAAAGGTATCATTTTATTCACTAATTATCACGAACATATACTATTTTGGTTGAATTTCAGTAGATTCTTCCCAAAGGCGGTTGCATATTGGCGTCTTATGAATCCTGAACCAAACTGAATATCACATATTAAAGAAAATGTAAGTATGGTTCATTGTTTAACGGTATTGACACTAATCGGTGGACCAAAAAATCTCACAAAATTTACACGCATGTTAATTTCACCATTTCACTGTAAGGCCCTATAGAAGAACCCCTAAATAAATTATTTAAGAAGTTACAGGAGGTGCTACCGGATTTTATGACAATAACTAACAAAAGCAAATTCCAATTGATATCAGGTAGCAACGACTTGGATATCAGCAAAATATGTGTTATAGGATTGAGTAATGAAAGAGATTTAAATCGTTTTCATGTAATCTGGATGGGATATTAATCCGATTAAATTAACAAGAAATTACGAGGGGGGGGGGGTTACAAAATATCCCAAAGGTGGAAAACTGAATCATCAAGAATGATAGATTGGGAAATTTGTAAAATAGGAAGAAGGGGAGGGGAGAGAGAGGCAGGGAGAGAGAGAGAAAGAAAGAGAGATAGGGGAGTAGAAAGAGGAGTGTTTAGAGAGATGGAGGGTAGAGGGTGATGGGGTGAATGCATATTTGTCTAGGGGCCCGTTGCAGAAAGAGTTGCAATCAAACGCAACTCTAAAAATCACGCGCAACTTGATTTTCAACCAATCAACAGCGCGCATTTTTGACTTGCGATTGATTTTTTGACTTGCGTTTAAACGCAACTCTTTCTGCAACGGGCCCCAGGTGTGAGTGAGAAAGTGGGTCTGAAGAATGGGAAGGAGAGAGAAAGGGAGAGAAAGAGAGAGATCGAAGAAGGGGAAGTGGAGAAAGGAAGAGCAGAAGGGTGCTATTATGATGGATTGCTGGTTATGGAAAGGAGTCCACTATCACCAAGAAAGTAAGGTAATCTTCAGAATAAGAAAAAAAAAGGTTTGGAAAAAAACCTTGTTTTTATAGACGCACACTAGGTGACCAGCTCCTGATTGAGTAAGTGGAAAAAGGTGTGGGAAAGATGATTGATCGGTGATAAAGAAAGCAACGGGAGTTATGAATTGGGATAAGTGACTGGAATAAGTGGATGAAATATTACGACGCCCATTCTACAGCTGGGCATCAATTTTCACTGAGCCCCCCTCTTTGTGTCACCCATTTTGCAAGCTAGGTTAAAGCGCATACCCGCTTTCGATAGGTTTTCCTAAGTATAAATGCAATATCAATACAAAGACTAAAGTGATACGCTGGGTAATGCAGCCCCTATAAAAAGAAAAATGTTTTGTTTGACAAACTGAATTGATTTTATTTGATTTTGAATTAATCGTTTCATTTGTAATGCAATTTTACTATGAAATGCATATACATTACACCATTATTGAAGAAGATTTGGCCTTTGCCTACTGCATCCGGGCGCTCCCTTTATGAGCCAATCGAAATTACATATTTCAGTATTTAAACAAATGAATGTCGAAATATATTTTTAAAACTTAGACCATAGGGCAAAATCCTCAATTTATAAACCAGTGAAGTTTATCTATGTCCTATAGTAAGCTTGCGGATCGTCATGTCTTTTCCTCGTAAGTAACCGTAATAGTTTCAACGTCTGAAATTATAAATTTGACAACCTAAGTGAAATATTTAGTAACCGGTTGTACAGAGATACACATTGATAATTTTTTGCTTTTTCCCCCTCCGCAACACAAAACATACATGCGCTTTAACCATGATCAGCATTGTGGCTTGTGAAGTCCATAGAGAGTTTGATGTGACAGATATTTACGCGTAATGAAATCACGTCATTCGCTGTCATGATTTTGGCCATTGACAGCGCGGGTGGGCATGGCGGTGTAGATCTAACTGATTTTGAGAGCAGATTGTATCCCATCACCGCTGCGTTCGATCACGGCTCTTGATAGCCACCGCCTTGAACAGTTCGAAAGTGGCTTAGCTGACCGCACATCATTGGTATATTACGCGTTTTTTTTCATTTTTTTGGTCGGGAAATTCTCCATTTACTTACATTTCTGATAAGAGGAGCATTTTTCAGGTCCAGAATTGATGATAATTTTGTTCAATATTTTGTCTTTCGTTAAATAAGTATCTTATCTTTATTTAATTATTCTATTTCATTATTATCATTTTTTTTTGTTTGGGGGGGGAATATTTCAGAATTATGTAAAAAAAAGATTGAAAGACAAACTCAAACTCACCAAACAAGTTCTTTGTCTTAACCGCAAGATACATAGACGGGAATCGGAGAAAAGGAGATTAAATGAGTGGTATGAACTTCTCTGATTGTATTAGAGTGGATTTTTTAAACGACGGAGGATGTACAGTGAATGAAGAGAGAGAGAGAGAGAAATATAGTTGAAAAATGACTGAGAAGCATTTATTGATTAGTTATTTTAGTGATAGAAATATGAAAAAAACCTATTCCAAAATTGTTCTTTTTTCACTCGTGATATTTCTCAAGCATGATCTCAGGTTGATATGAAACTACCGTAATACTGAAATCAATATCTAATCATCTGGGTCCCGTCTTAATAAGAGTAACGATTGATCCAATCAACTACAACTATGGAAAGCCAGCAACGCCAACATGTAAAATGCATGTTTGTTCAAAATATATTCTAGATGTGATGCATAATCATAGTATCATTGCTTTCTTGAAAGGACATCATGCGAATTTTCCGGACAAAATGTTATGACATTGTTGGCTTTCCATATAGTTTAAGATGATCAGATCAATCTTAACTCTTTGTAAGACGACGACCTGGACTTCTTGATATCAAATCTCTCAGTTACATTCAGATATCATTGGAAAACAAAGTGTTATAAGTATTTGTGATACATTTCTTCAAAAAAAAATATTGAGTTCACAAGGAAGAAAAAGATAAAAAAAGAATGTCACACTGATTGGCCAAGAAAGGTCCAGATACATGATCTAAGTAAAGGCGCTGCAAATAGTTTTAAAAACGGAATCATAAATTCTATACAACCTATACGATATTACTGTGTAAATTGTTATCTAAGATATTAAAGTGGTAGCAGGGTTTCAAATATGATATATAAAATTTATCTTGACAGGGGGCGGGGGGGGGGGAAACTATTGTTTCACCCCCTCCCCACACACACACACTTGAATAGCATGATGTCATAATTTTACTCCTGTCGGTGTGAAGATAACACTTGGTGAATTTTTTTTTTAACGATTTCAAATTTTGGAAAAATTTTCCCAAAGGCAAAACTACACGTATGTTTTAAAGTAAAGTGAAAGGATTTGAATAGCTAGTTTGCCGGTTACTTTTCGGTAAGAACAAGTTCAAATGGGAGGGCAGGGAAAAGGCCCATGAAACTGGCGTTATATTAATGTCACTGTTTAGATACATTCTTGTTCGAGGGAACATTTCGGTTTAACATGAGTGAAAGCATCTTGAATTCTTCATGACATTGAATTTAATCAATCCCCTCGATCTGAACTTTCGATACTCTAGCAAAAATGTCAAGTCTGCATTACATAGAAGAATGCAACTCTGTAAATACATGGACAATCTCCCGCGCAATCCCGCTGTTGACATTGTCACAAGTCACGTGACAGGAGTGTTTGATGAGTATCACTTGAATAAAACATGAACCAAGACGGTCTTAGCCTCAATTTCTATCTTAACACTTGAAGATAAATAGGTCACGGGTTTTGGGAGGTAAGGAGGAAGGGGAGAGGGGTGATTAAAGATGTCCGATTTTCATCTCAATATTCATCATGTCACCGTATTCGCTCTCTGCCATCGAAAATGTAAACAAATGGTCAGTTCTGTCTTCTCGTGAATGCCTCCATCCTGCCCAAACCAGTCAGGAGTGATAATCACCGTTCATTCATCAGCGCTGATTTAACGACCCCCCTTTTATAGCCTGCCGCGGTTGTACTTTCTTCCTAACCATAATACACCGCCACCCATCATGTTCTCCAATTATTTTGACACCTTGCAAGAGCTGTGTTACAGGAACTCTTTAACTGCAGACTCTCCGCCCGTACAGTCAGGGGGAAAAACAAACATTATTGGCCCACATCGGAATCGGAGGAATTACTGATTTTTTTTCGGATGAGAACAGAAAAAATGTTGGAACCGGGATTTATGATGGTGTTTTCTCTGTATTTATTGCTTCCTTCATTCGTTGGAGCTCGGATTGTGGCAGTGTTTTGTTTGTAAATCTAGAACCCAGACGAGCGATGATTTTTCTGAATTGAAATTCCCCGATGACAAATGGTGTGATTTTGGTATATATATCTCCAGTCTTCGACTCATTACCATAATTACCCTTACAAATCTTTCATGCAAACTAATGCATACTTCTCTTAAAAGAAATCTCTTTTTTAAAAACAGAAAAATTATGATCGTATAGGAAAAGCTTATTTTGCTACTAATATAAACTCTTCTTTATTCCTCCTGAAAAAAATCATGTCAGCTTAAGGCTATCTATCTAGGCAACTGTCTATCTCTTGGCTTTATTTGTTTTCATACTGTTAGGTTATGCTGGGCGTATCGTTAAATTGCACTGGTAATTTTAGCGAAGAGTTCTTTTTCATCAGTAGCATTTCATATTTCATGTATTTCATTTCATATATTTTTTGGCAAAACATGAGTTCTGCTATATGCGGTACATATCGGTAAATTACAAAAAATGTGCCGTAATTATGTTAGAAAATATGTTGGTAAAACATATTGCCAAAACATACATACATGACAACGTCATACGTCGTTACCATGGCAATGCAGAACAGTGGCATATTAAGCCCAACATCTTGAGGGGGCAGACATGGCTAATCAGGCAACGATTATACAAAATTGCGAGCAAACATGTTGACATATTTATAAAAAAATGTAATTTTGTGATAGATTTAACATGATTTTCAGAAAATGATATTATATTTAACCCTTCTTTCTTTTCGTTTCTTTCCTTATTTTTTTCTTGGTCATGTTTTTCTTTTGTGTGTGGGGGGGGGCATAGACCACCCCCTCACTCTCTACAGGCCAGTGATGCAGTTCCTTCAGACTATCAATATCATCACGTTTTAACTGCACATTTTGGTAACAATGGATCACGTCAGGCATACATGTAGAAGCACTATCGACAGATTTTGGTTACACATTTGGTTTAAACAAAGAGATCACCTATCTCCTTAGTTCACCCCCCCCCCTCCACAAAGAGCACGACGTCTGAAAGACTGCGGTAAGACCATGAAACTTGCTTGATCTTTCAAGGGTCTTTCAACAAACTTCCAAAGATCTCTGAGGTCTTTCATAATTCCTGATGGATCTTTCAATGGTTTTTGTGGTCCTCGTGAGTTCCAAAACTTTTTGAAACGATTCAAGACAGTCTTTCAGCGGTCTTTCATGAAAATGGTCTTTTGGTGGTCTTTCACTGTTCTTTCAATGAACTTTCAAAGTTCTCATTAGTCTTTCCATGGTCTTTCGACAGTCTCTTAAGATTTTTGTTGAGATCACTTGTGAGAGATCATTGAAAGATAAATGAAAGACCAGGAAGAATCCATGGAAAGAATTCTGATAGATCACTTGTTGGATAAAAGATTTCTGAAAGACCATCGAAATATATTTATATGACTTGTCTAAGTCCAGTCTTTCAAAGTTCTTTGAGGAGTCTTTCTAAGCCATGTCAGTGCTCTTGGAGACTACTGTAAGATCTTGTCAATTTTTGGTCTTCCAAAGGTCCTTCAAAGGTCTCCCTTCTGTGGAACGGGGGCAATGTGCAATTTATCTAATACGCTGTAACAAAGTCGTTCTTTGCCGGAAGCATGGGTTTGCACATTAAAAAAACATGAATATTAAAAAAAATAATAATCGACTCAACATTTGTACATTATTGTACATCATGGCTTGTAAGAGGGTGTACCTGTATGCAAATGTTGCATGACCTTCTGCGCGTTGGACCCCATCTGAATTAATCGTTGTATAGGCATTTTATGCTTAAAGAATATCAAGAAAAAATAACTGCACGGTTACGATAGGAACACTTGAAGCGGTGTGGTTTCCCACTTAAGTCCACACCTATCTGTTCAGATTTAGTTGTCAAGAGATACACTTCCATGTTGACTACAGGATCACGCATTATGGCATAGCAATGAGAAGGTGTCACATTTTTAAGAGTCAGTGACGGGATGGGTAACAAATGACTCGAACTAAGTGCACTTGGCGATAATAAGCGCACGCCTAACCACTTTGCACACACCTCTGAAGTACGAGTACTCCACCTACACTCTCGACATCACGACATATCTTGACATCACGTTGGTTGTTGATAAAAATCATATCCAAATTTTAATTCTGAAATAAAAAAGATCATTAACGATGATTAACAACGATGAAATCTCTCAAATAATTGCAGAGTCTTAATATTTTTCTTTTGAATTTGTGACATCATTTTGTGCTACCATTTTATGACTTATATCATAAATTTGAATTTGTTATTGTTGATGAAGCGAAAGCGATACCATTCAACATTTATGTGCCGAAAATCTCATGAAAGTTTCAGCGGCTTTTTAAATGATTTTCTTGGATAGAAACTTTGGCAAGTAATTTTCAGATTTGACAAAAATAAAAAAATATTGCCCCATGTTTGTGCACCTATTCACCTTACGCACAATTCGGGGATTTGGATGAGAAAGGCTGTTACATGAAATTCTTGATATTCAATACTTTCCCACCATTTTGAGGCTGATTTTTTTAATATCTGTTTTTGTATATACTTAGGGTGTAAACTTACTGGTCGTTTTGGGTCTTCTTTAATCATAATCGAGCATGCG
The DNA here is from genome assembly GCF_018143015.1 of Lytechinus variegatus. Taxonomy (NCBI): domain Eukaryota; kingdom Metazoa; phylum Echinodermata; class Echinoidea; order Temnopleuroida; family Toxopneustidae; genus Lytechinus; species Lytechinus variegatus. Next base: position 16,603,163 of record NC_054754.1, on the reverse strand, counting down.
CCTGGGCACAGACAATGGACACCTAACAATAATATCAATACTACTACTTCTACTACTACTACTACTACTACTGCTGCTACTACTACTACTACTACTACTACTACCACCACCACTACTACTACTACTACTACTACAACTACTACTGCTGCTGCTGCTGCGGCTGCTGCTCCTACTACTTGTACTACTACTTCTAATAATGACAAGAATAATACTGATATTAACTGAAGACAACTATTATGGTGATTCTAATAAAACGGAAGAAGCCAGAAAGAAATCGACATTGCCGATGTGAAATGTATTAGGTATTACTGAAGCTTTTCCTTTCGATGTTTTGTATTATTAAAACAAAAAGAGGAAACAAGATCAACTTTATTGTGATGATTTGACCCCTACAGTATCTACCACACCTTTATACAGTAGATCCAGTCTTTGTAAGAAACTGACCTTGCAAGAAACTGATCTACAGTGTGCTGCACTCAACCCAGGTGAGGTAAATGGGTACCGGTATGAAGTAATTCCTCAAGAAGCTGTGTGCGCTATGAACACCTAGCTTAGCCGGGTAATATAGGAGCGCCTTGAGCACCTAACAAGGTAGATATGTGCGCAATATAAATACCCTATATTATTATTATTATTATTGTACATTGCCATCTAAATCCATTACCAACAGAAAATAGGCAACCTTACTTCATGTTTTTGTAGGGAAAAGTTCATGCTGCTTCAATTGTCCAGTATGGCACTCCAGTATGATTTACGATACTCACTTAATATTACTTTTAATGTGTATTTAGTAATTTTCAATTTATTCTATAAACTTCATTCATAGGCGTGAATATTTCGTGCCTTTGTACATACGGTAGCTGCATTTTGTAATCATTAACACGCTTTTTTAAACGACTGTCGTGAATGGCATGTTTTATGGTGACTTTGCAGAACTGCATTTACATTCCAGGGTTGTTCCAGTAAAGATGCGTGTGTTTTCTTTTATGTGTGTTTGTATTGGAAGGGGGACAGGGCTATCAAATGCTTTTACTCAAACCACACTGTAAAAATGCTGCTTAAAATTCCAAACACGTCATCACGCTAACAACTATTTAAAAAAATTAAACAAAGTGTTAAAAAAGAATTAAAAAATCTCGAAAGAGTTTAACCAATTGTTAGAAAGTTTAAGCAATATGATATTAGGGTGAGAGGCTTAAACAACCTGCTAAAATATTACTGTGCAATCAATACAGCTTTTCCATTCATAGCATTTCGCCCGACAGAAAGGTAATGTGAAAGCATTTTCATTGACTTAAGTCGGTCAAAATTTGGGAAGGCAAAGAAGTGTCCCAAGTGGGCCTAGCTATCTCAGACTATCCCAATTGTTACGACGTCGGGAAGCCTATGATCGTAATAATAGACAGCTTACGCTTTTGCGATGCAACTTCTACGATGCGCGTATTCGGCCACATATGCGCCTGCGCAAGACAATTAGTACCTGTTCTGTGCAAGTGCGTTTTTTCCAAAATAAATGCGTCACAGAAGTTAACAAATCTAAATTTGTTTTCTCTGAAAGGCTTGCGTCGTAAAAAAGACTTTGGCCGGATAAAATCTGGAGCTGGTTTATGACATAACGTGCAAATAAAGGATATGTAATCGGAGTGAACGTCCGGGAACCTTACCGTGATCGCCATCAATGGCATCCCACGGTGTACAGCAGTCTATCAAATATTATTAAGTCACAGACTCTGTATGACCATCTGTTGACGTTGGGAATAAGCTCCTGTCGGTTTGAGCTTGACTTATTTACAGTTTGTTTATGAATTATAAATAGAATGATATATTGTAGAAATGGCATGGTCTACTGGTTCTGTAATCAGTTTATGTGGTTCGTTCTGTTCGGAGTTCGAGTCTTTGCGTAAGGTCATTCTAAAAAAAATATGCTACGCTTCATGAAATCCGGACTCAACCATCTTTCAGCCATTTTTCCAACAATGCAAGACAACAGCTCTTTCGACATGATGCTCAGAGGCCAAAGATTCCCCGATTAGAAAATGACAGCGGATTGGAATGACTGTGTTACAGATTTTACAAACTACTTGTTTGTATTATCATATACTAACAAGAACACACAAGAGCTCGTCTGTAGAATGAAGAAATTACTTTCATGAGTTTCAAACAACATCAGGGCCCCGTGACGCAAAATATACGAAAGGACACTTCTGATTGGTTCCTGGTCAGAATTTCGAACTAAATGCGCATGTAATGATGATCTTGATTGGTCAGTTCATTTAGCGATTGATCGATAATCTTTGTCTTACGGAGCCCTGAGCTATTACTGCGCACCAGTCTTAAAATTGTGATCTACGGTAGATGTGAAGTTACACAAAGGAAATTAATATCCAATCACCCTTTCTTGATGATATTACTCTATGAATTTGTTATTTGCATATGTTCTGTGTCCCGTAACACAAAGGTTAGCGATTGATCGTACACTTGATTTTCACGATTGATTGTACATGGTAGTCAATGGAATCAATCGTAGAAAAATTGTTCTACGATCATTGCTAAGTTTTGTGTTACGGGCCCCAGGTGTTATAGTCGATTTAGCGATTTTTGTGTATACACCTCGGGTTTGTTTTTAAGTAACGGTGCTAATGGAAAACACCAGTTTATAAAACGCCATTTAGTTATTTCCTGCATAACCGTATTGTCTTTTGAAAAAAATAAAAAATAAATACATTATGAATAATTATTTTATTTGTGACATCTTGCTTTAATCGCCCCAATAAATTATAACCACTGGAGCAAAAAAATTAAAGGGTATTCGTTGGGCTGACCCAAATCTAGAAACACCGATCCCGTGTCTTGTCGGTTAAAGGGACGGTCTAAGCATTTCATTAATTACGAAAAGTCAATAATATTTCGCTACTTAGACACTCGCCCGACCTCTATGTGGGTCTCTAAACAATGGCCAAGGACGTTCTTGATCAATATTGCATGATGAAAATTAATTACTCGTGACCAGTTCCGAGCAAACCCCACCCTAGAATGATCTTTATCTGACTGTTTGTGTCTATGGTTGGTGGGTCGTGTGATCTTCTACTGGCAATGATGACTAGATCAGCTCTCAGTATTAATAACGAGAGGCTATTTCTTGTTTATCGAGAACAAATATGCATTGTCTGAATTGATTTGTGTATTCATTAGCCCCGGTTTTCTATTAGCACTTAGCTTATTTCCTCTCTTTGTATTTCGGTTTCAAATATTTATTAGGTCTAACATTGTTTGGTAATTACCCATGCTTACTTGCCAACACAAATTAGTGCGCAGGAATAATAAAGAATGTTCCATGCTATCCATACTGATTACAAAAACCCTAATGATGATGGACAGACGATTCACCTTAGAAAACGAAACGGTTCAATACTGAGTACCACTTATTCTAGAAATTAGGGTATTGTATTTAACCATTGAAGGTTTAGTATTCAAACTTTATTGCTATTAACTCGCATTCATGCAAATATTGAGGCGCTTCAGGAATGTAATGAAAATTGACATCATGTTTGCAATTTCTTTCACACTGCTTTCCTGTGAGAAATTAACAGTGGTGGAATGTGTGCTGATTAATTATGTTATTCAGTGCTTATATCACGGAAACTTTGTTAAACTTTTACTCGTGCCATCTTTTATGTAGCATCCTTTGTTGGATATTTAAAAATTGTCTTAAAACGGATAAAAAATAGACAAAACAATACTATCGTTTTCTTAAATGTATATTACTACTAATTCTACTACTACTACTACTACTACTACTACTACTACTACTACTACTACTACTACTACTACTACTACTACTACCACCACTACTACTACTACAACTACTACTACTACAACTACTACCACTACTACTACTACTACTACTATACTACTACTACTACTACTACTACTACTACTACTACTACTACTACTACTACTACTACTACTACTACTACTACTGCTACTACTACTACTACTACTGCTGCTGCTGCTGCTACTACTACTACTACTACAACTACTACTAAAACTATAACTACTACCAATACTTCTACTTTTTTACTTCTAGCTATCTCTTTAATTCTTCTCTAAAGTTTACAATTACAACAACTGCAACTTCCTCTTCTTGCTAATTTTGCTTTTAGTTTTCCTTCAATATCAATTGTTAGCAAAACTTAATACCATTATTCCAGGATTATTCTAACTTCAGATACCAAGCCAAACACTTGACATTCAAAATTATTTGTTTCATATCTGAAACGCGTAAGAATACCAACAGTGCAACCTATTCAAGAAAAAAAATATGCATGACGTATACCTAGAACTAATTGCAAATGCATTCAATTCATTTGAAATGAATAATCAGAGTGCACATGTAGCTAACATTAATTATTTTGTTCCTTCTTTCATTTGTTCACATCCATCCTACAGGTTCCCATCTTATCGAGCTCTACTTGATGGTCAAGAGGATAAAAGACTGGTCTGTCTCAAATATCTACAGCGAAGTGCATCACCCCGGTATTGTATTCCTGTATTACCCATGTGTTACCCCTGCACTGCAAGAGTTTAGAAACCCGTCTCAATTCTCTATCAGCCCGTAGCTACCGCTCTGGATCACATGTGATCGTACGCGAAATCAAAGGATGGAAAAAACTTATCAGATCATTCACCTCGTCTGTTTGAAATAAATACAGTGACTCCTATTACCATATCGGTCTTAAAAGCATTTGAGGAGTGACACTTTTAATGTAGCACTTTATTAATTCTTCTGAAACTCAGTTAGCGTCGACAATATTTTGTCTTCGTAGATATCTCGTTTTTTTTTATACTTCGACTAACTTTGTAAAAGATGACTTTTCTTCAGTTTTCCCGTGATTGATTCGCCGTATGGTTTATTTAGCGTCATTGTATCCAGCAGACAGGCATATACAAATAGCCAAAATGCTTATTATCATTAAGAAGTATAGAGCTCCCTCTTACGGATCACTTTGTATACTCGTCTTCTGTAATTGATACATTGCTTTCTCCGTTCGTGCTGTTTTTAGCACCCAGTGTTTGGAAACGCGTGAAGAGTTAAATAATACTTTACGGGATAATTGTGGATAATTATCTGACTCATTGGTAATTCCCTTGACGACAGCGACATCGAATACCAGGATGATGTCGAGGCGGTCAAGCAAATTTCGACAGACGACGAGGAAGAGCGTCGGGCAAAGAAGGGTGAGTATAAAAACGAAATTCCTCTAAAATATGAGAAGTAAAGACAATGTAGTAAATGTATACATTATCAAAGACATTTCATACACACACACTCCCTGAAATTCACACCCTGCACGCATCCATGCAACCCCCTCTCTTTCTCTCTCTCTCTCTCTCTCTCACACACACACACACAATCACATGCATGAATGCACACGACATTATTTCACCCACCCACACACATAATAAGCACCTTCCCATATGCACACATACGTAAATTCTATATCGTCAATGCATTAATAGTCGCAAATCATTTTTATCAAAAATACATTTACAAGAGTAATAGCAAGATTTATAAAATGGAATAATTTCTAACAAAATATACGTATGAATGTTTGATTAGCAGTCGACAGCTTGCTTTGTTCTACGTTTTCCAGTTAAAAGCATTATTTGAATGTCTTTTAACAGATAAATGGCGCAATATAAATCATCATCATCATTATTACGTTTTAAAACATGTATTTTATGTGTAATACAATCATTCTCAAAGTTCTCAAAAATTTAGAACTATAGTTTCGACTCAGCTTTGTACTAAAATTCACATTTCTGTGTGTCATGGTCACATCTTCGACATCGACATCTCTCAATCACATGCAATTTTACATCACACAATTTAAAGATAAATGAAGTTTGCCGTAAACGGTGATTTAATGAGAAATTCTGTAAAACCAAGGTTTATTGTCACAATTTCATCCTTAATCTGGTTCTGTTTCATAAACTGAACTTTGTCAAATTATGAAATCTATCCTGGAAAAACGACCAACAACACAGATAGCACGTGTGGGATAGTGTGAAATTATTGTTTAGACAAATCATATCCGACAGTTTGGTGAAATGTCATGGCTAATTTTCTTATTTCTCAGTAATTTTGCAAGCCTTCCAGAATCCGTTGCTAACATAGTTTGTTTTGTGTCAAGCATACACACTTTGGTGGTCATTTGGATTTTGTATAGATGAACTCATTTTGAAATCGCTATACACAACTGGCATTTATCATAAACGTCATTAAAAAAAAAATCTTTTCAAAAGTCTCTAGTAGTGCGGATAAAGATGAAATTGCTCGAACGTAAAACAATTTGCTGGCTGCGGTTGGTTTAAACCATCCATTATTTAGGTGCACAATCCAATTATCTGTATATTCAATGCCCCCCCGAAAAAAAACTAGTCATGATAATTGCATGCAATATTAAACGTCACAATAGATTGATTTTACGTGAGACTCTGAACGGCTCATATATATATTTTTTGATCGGCAGGTGTTATATTCATTTCAGACGCATACTTAGAGGTGTTAAATCCATGAAATAAGTATAAAGAAACAATAACGAATTATTACTAGGACCCATCACTCACTACCGATTCCCTCCATGGTAGATATATGAGGAGGAGGTCAGCTAGGTTATATTCAAATTACTTAGGGTTGCTTCAGTTGTAGAATGCACTGATTAGTAGTGCATTATTGCAATACAGATATCCATGTTTTTTAAATTTGTATCAAATAAACGAGCTGGCTAATACGGAAAAGGGGAATGGCGGTGAAAGATTGATTTTACACATGTTTTTTTTATGAAGGTCATAATTGGCCAACATGTCTATTCTAGCATTAAAATATACAAATTTACATTGCATTCAACTGTTGCATAAGTTGAACTGTACTGCTCACTGACTCCCAAATCATTGAGATAAATCAAAGCAAATTATATTCCAAATGTTATGATTTTCTTAAGTTTCCAATATTCTCCATCGGTACCTACAGCACCTAAATTTCCCGGATAATTTCTTGTTATCTTTTTTTTTCCTTTTGATCAATCGGATATATTATTAGTAGAAGTTGCTGGGATTGACATATGATATGACCAATCAGATTTTTGAAGCGATAAACCTTCGACACCTATAAACCAATTTTTATAATATATGTATATCATTCATTTTTTCTAGGACGGGGGTTGCAACCAATGAGAGAGCTCACCCTACCCCCCCCCCCAGCTGACGAATCTTCACACGCCATGGCGAAAAAAATTCGACCGCAACCAGTAGCGTACCTAGGATGTTCAACGGGGGGGGGGGGGATGGGTAAATTCGTCCGCCCAAAAATTGACAAGCTAAAAAAAGGTCTTCTACCACAAATAAAGGATTTCGTACCAGAAAAAAAATTTACAAGCAAAAAAAAAAGGTCTTCAACTTCAAAGAAGGGGGCCACTGGTGGCTCGTCAGTGATCAGTTGTGACTCGTCAGGGGGAGGGGGCAATCTGCTAATGCTCTTAACCTTTAGCATGCTTAAGTGAGTGCATCACACATACAGTTACAGACAAGACAATTCTTCTATCTCCACGAAGTCATAAAACACACCTCATTTTTAATAAACAATTGCTCATGGGGATAGTAAAAATCTGACTTGCACATGTTGCAGATGATAGTTCTTACTACACGCACTGTACGGTCCCTTATAAATGACAAGGTGGACGCGTTCGTGAAGCATTTTCACTGCTGTCACGTCTCATAAAATACTCAAATTTTAACACAAAAAGGTTAACATGCATCCATTGACAACGATGCAACTTTACAGTGTCAGCAGCCTTTTCCTCGATAATTCGGATAAATGAATGTACACCTTTATCAAATATTCTTTTACCTTTCATTTATATTTTCAAACATCACGATACTGAGGCGTATTAACAATATAACAATTATCATCAGATCATTTAGCCTGAGTACATTTTTAAAGGCATTTTCTGATGTCCGTATAGGTTCAATGCTTAATGCAAACCATTCAATTTAGGGCAAATGTTTTCGAACCATGAATAAAGTGCAATCTATTTTACTTTATTAAAGGTCAACAATTTGTTACGTTACAGACGTATGACACAAAACTATTTTAGAAGATGGCAGCAATTCCCAAGAGATTTTTTTAATAAACTATTAAGGAAAAAAGCATTTGGCTGCATGGTCGTGTGTTTTTGGTGTTTACAATATGGTGTACAAATGCAGCTAATTATTCATTTCGAATTGAAAAAGAATATTAAAAAATATATAGGAAGTACTTTGCTTTCCCACAACAGTGCTACGCAAAACTCTTCCAGATATAATTATGTTAATCTCTTATATCTAATGATTGTTAAAACCTGTACATTGAATACATTTAACACAGGCAGAAGAGTAATTAATTAATTAAATAAGGTCCCTTCTTATGATATATTTAAGTGCATGGGAGCGGTGCATTAGGAACGGAGATTGACCCTTTCGATTTGGCATTCTCCTCGAGTGATGATATATGCCCCCTAGCCCCATCATTCTCCACACCATTTAATCAAACAGGTTAGCGGGGGCGGCACGCTTCAAGCTTTCCTTGTTTTATTAATATCTCCGTCAGTCACAGAGAGGTTACCAGCCATATCATTATTTGTCTTCAAAAGATGAAATTGAATTACTAACAATACAAACAATAATTATATGAATTATTTTACAGATTCGATTAAATGTTCGGGGATATTTAGTGTTTCTTTTATCTGGTGACTGCTATACCTGTAATGTGCATTCAAAATCTTTTAGGTGACAAATTGCTAATGCATTGGAATTTCTTTGTATACATTCTATGTGTAAAGTGGGTCTTACTCGGAAACGTAAGAAATTCAAATGCATAAAAGAGGCTGCGTATAAACATGATACTTGTCTAACAGTGTATTAACCAAATGTACTTCTCCTTCTCTAATGCAAACCACCCCAATCACGATGATGATGATGATGAAAATGAGGATGATGACGACGACGATGATGATGATGATGAGGTTGATGAGGTTGATGATGATGATGAGTTTGATGATGATGATGATGTTGTTGATGATGATGATGATGATAATGAGGATGATGACGACGATGAGGTTGATGAGGTTGATGATGATGATGAGTTTGATGATGATGATGATGTTGTTGATGATTATGATGATGTTGTTGATGATGATGTTGATAGTGTGTAGTAACCAGACTTGCCGCAACCTTGTGGGCTTTGGTATTCATTAGATTAAAATAAAGTATTTGATGACACGGTACTACCGTAACAATCAAACAAATTTAAAAAGTTACATATTTCGTCCAACTATAGTGACTCTCCAACCCCCACTTAGCATAACAATATCATAATCATTCGGCGGTATGATTAAGTTTTTTTTTTACATCTTTATCTTTTCATCTTAGAATGAAATCATTATACACTTGTACAAGTAAAAGGTATATGATGTGGGAAGGTAATGTGGTGGCATACGTTTGCTGCTATTTTCCTAACTGCCAATTTGAATGACTTGGCGCTGCGCTATGAATCCACCCTTCGTGTCGAGTGGTGTTTGGCGCCGATTCTTATGACAAACCATTTATTATCATAGTCACCTATCCCCGATGAAACTGGCCGCCCGAGCAGACACTCAATTTCACGCTGTTGGGATTTTAGCCCGTTCTTTTCGTTTCATCTTCCGCGGGATACTTATTAACCCAACACAAACAAAAGACGAGATGTCTGCCCTTTTTTTTGGAAGCAACATCCGCCAACGACTTCCCACCATTGACTTCCCGCCAAAAATTTTATGGCATTGTACATTAGCACGTCTATCCTTTACAGCGATACTGTATCAGGCTAAAAGACGTATTGATTGATGTAACACTTGCCAAAGATTCGCTCAAAATGGCCATACCCTGTAAAAGATTGAAATGCCATCATCTTTTAGCGGAGCCAAGGTTAATCATGGGGGATCATTTGTCATTCCACCTACCTGCTATACCGATATTTTTTCCCTACCAGGATTTGTGGACATGTTCAGACTTATATGGGGTTAAGAGTATAATAAATGTTTCTTTTACAGAGTGCCAGTATAGCTATCATATTGATACACGTTTTTAAAAAAATTGTGACTTGTCTTATTTTGATGTCAGACAGGCATCAATACGATCCTGGTATAAATTCACAACCATCTTGTTAAAATGATTGTGGGGGTATGGTCAGTGTGCCTTAAAATCGATCCTTTAAATCACTAATTTACCCTTCTTTAAAATGGCAACCGAATTATGGTAGAATTTGAGTAAAGTGTACAATTAATTGTACATGCATAAGCATAGTTCAGGGCTTAGAACAATCGAATAGTTGTACACTTCAAAACAAATCAGTCAAACTGACTAGTTAATAGGGGCAGTTGCATGGGTGCAACTGTTATTCTAGTCTTATCTGACTATTTTCTAGCATTTTACTTCAGTAGAACAGAGTTATCTCTGACTAGAATATTATGTTATAAATGTGACCATCAGTGATTGTCATATCAGTTGCATCCAGCTGACTATCCTGGTCTAGTCGATTTGACTGATTTATTTTAAGAGTGTATTGACCAGGTTTTCACCCACGGCTACTAACGATGACAGAATTTGTGATATAGTTTATTTTGTCATTTTCTCTCGAATTCTAATAGAATAACAATCATGCCATGTTATGAAAAACAACAATTTGACCAAGAATTGTCAGTTTAACTAGCATGTGGGTAAAATTTTCAATCTTACAGTACACAGTATATAGACCATCATCGAACCTCAATAAACCCACTTATCTCTGGTGAATTAAGATAAGTGTACATTCGATTTGAATAGCATTTTCAAACATGAAACAGAGCTGTAATTGAAATTGCGACAAACGTGATGTGTATGTTCAATATTTTCACTGGTGGAATCTCCATGAGACTAAACATGCATGACTTGACCTTAATATGCGCCAGATGGCAAGTTCATACGGTTAACATTAATGGGAGATGACTGGTACATAGTAATTATTTCTAATATTAAGCGATGCGTATAGCCCAGCATGAAGGGTTGTTGCCAAATGTTGGGGGAAGCTGTAGAGATAATATATTAATGGTCTCCCGCTATTTCTAAACAGGAGGAAACATTCGAGTCTCAGTATGTATATGTCTTGATTCTCTAGAGAATAACACACGCACTACATTAATTGTTAAATGAGCATTGCCTTATAAGACACATAAACAAAATGGATTTTTAAGTAAAGATAAAAAAGTAGAGTAATTCAAAATCGCTTATTACATTCCATGATCGACACGTATCTTGATGCTTCAAGAATCAATTAATACGAGAAGAGGTTAGAAATTTTAATAACATTTATATCAAAAGAACCTATATTTGCATGATAGCACGGGCGTGGGTAATCAGCAAACTGTGTTCGGGTTTTCTCGCAAATGTACTCGATGTTTCTCAATTAGTTAGAAAAATCATTTTTATTAAGGGTTATTCGAAAACTTTATTTATGAAGGTGTCAGCTTTCTTCAAACACAAATATAGCGAATCCATTTTTATTAAAGGGGAATCCAGCCTTGGCCATAAAATGTTATGTTGGGAAGGAGAAAAATAAATTAAACAGAATGGTGAAAGTTTGAAAGAAATCGGACAAGCAATGAGAAAGTTATAGCTGCTTTAATATTGAGATCACTAATACTATGTAGATTTCAAATTGGCAACTGTGTAAGTAAATTATGACAAGGGGCAAGGACAACTTTCCCATAGGCCATGTACTTTATTATCAGGGATTTGTGGTTTTCTCCTAAGTACCCATTCCCCTGGGGCAGTAATCTAAATATAACCCAGGTAGTATATTGTAGTATGTCCTCATGAAAGAAAATATAATTTGAAATAAAACTTTTGGGAAAAATGACATTTTAGCCATAATATGTATTGGAGTACATGGAAGAGTAGTCCTTGCCTTACATCACTATGACATCCCATATACGGCCAATTTGAAGTCTCCATGGGTATAGTGATTACCAATATTTACAACTTTTAAAAATTCATAACTTTCTTGTTGTTTGTCCAATATTGTTCAAACTTTCACCTATCAACTTGTCTGATTTTTCTTTTCCTTATAAAAACAAGTTTTTATTTGGGTTGGATTCCCCTTTAATCAGTATTTGAGAGAAAGAAGGAATAGGCCATTTAAACCTCTTAAATTGGCAACAATTGAAAATGATCAAAATTAAAGCGTTTATTAAAATTAACCTGTATAATTATTTTGGATCCTTGCACACTTACACATGTATTATATCCAGTGCCATTACATTATTTTTTCAGCGTGTGATAATTAATATTATTACTATCAATATAAACATGCATATATTTGTTGCCAATTTGGAAAACCATCCGTGCTTTAATGCTTTATGAAATGAATATTACTATGGAAATGTTGGAGAAAGCGACCACACCTTGGGAACATCATTCAGAATGTAGTCGCTAAATGAGATTTTTAATGGTGATAATGTGGCAATTCATTCTGCTCCACCATTTCTAGTTCCACATGGAATCTCATGAAAGTGGCTTGAACTCTCATTAAAATACAAGGATGTTTCAATGTGCTGCGTCGTACAGGGTTGGGGGTTGGGCATGTGTTAGATTCAATGATAGTGCGATTTTTGTCTCACCTGCGAAGCAAAGTGAGACTATAGGCGCCGCTTTTCCGACGGCGGCGGCGACGGCGGCGGCGGCGTCAACATCAAATCTTAATCTGAGGTTAAGTTTTTGAAATGACGTCATAACTTAGAAAGTATATGGACCTAGTTAATAAAACTTGGCCATAAGGTTAATCAAGTATTACTGAACATCCTATTAGAGTTTCATGTCACATGACCAAGGTCAAAGGTCATTTAGGGTCAATGAACTTAGACCATGTTGGAGGAATCAACTTCGAAATCTTAACCTGAGGTTAAGTTTTTGAAATGTCATCATAACTTAGAAAATATATGGACCTAGTTCATGAAACTTGGACATTAGATTAATCAAGTATCACTGAACATCCTACATGAGTTTCACGTTACATGACCAAGGTCAAAGGTCATTTAGGGTCAATGAACTTTGGCCGAATTGGGGATATCTGTTGAATTCCCATCATAACTTTGAAAGTTTATGGATCTGATTCATGAAACTTGGACACAATAGTAATCAAGCATCACTAAAAATTTTGTGCAAGTTTCAGGTCTCATGATTAAGGTCAAAGGTCATTTAGGGTCAATGAACTTTTGCCGAATCGGGGGTATCTGTTGAATTACCATCATAACTTTGAAAGTTTATTGGTCTAGTTCATTAAACTTGGACATTAGAGTAATCAAGTATCACTGAACATCCTGTGCGCGTTTCAGGTCACATGACCAAGGTCAAAGGTCAATGAACTTTGGCCGAATTGGGTGTATCTGTTGAATTACCATCATAACTTTGAAAGTTTATGGATCTGATTCATGAAACTTGTACATAAGAGTAATCAAGTATCACTGAATATCCTGTTCGAGTTTCAGGTCACATGATCAAGGTCGAAGGTCATGTAAGGTCAATGAACTTTGGCCATGTTGGGGTTTTTTGTTGAATAACCATCATATCTCTGTAAGTTTATTGGTCTAGTTCATAAAAAGTGGACATAAGAGTAACCATGTGTCACTGAACATCTTGTGCGAGTTAGAGTAGTATTCAAAGTCAGCACTGCTGCTGTATTGAACCGCGTGATGCAGGTGAGACGGCCAGAGGCATTCCACTTGTTCTTTTTATGATCGGGTAAAAAACATTTTTGTCACGTACGTTATGGACACGGCGTGGAAAGCTTGATTGTGTAATAACTCTTTGAAACTTTAATTTTTTTACTTTAGGTGTGTGTATGTGTGTGTACGCATTGATATCCATCGAAACTGCATGTGTGTACGCGCTGGTGTATAACAATGTCATTAGGGTGTGAATGTCAGTGTGTGTATTGATCTGGTTGTATGCTCTAACGTATATGGATTGTGCGTGTGAGGGTGTGTGTGTGTGTGTCTGTGTGTGTGGGGGAGGGGGGTTAACTACATGTATCACCATGGTAAACTATTGTGTCATACATGAATTTTGTATTGATTTACTAGTCTTAAGATCTGGACAAATAGACCACTCTCAACACGCGGTGATAGTCGCACAGTTTTGAAAGGTCTTTCCTCGTTTAAAGAATGAAAATCAAACTTGACAGAACAGACGCTCTTGTCAATACACATTATGCACAACTGTTGCTCAATAAATTGCGAGAGAAGATCATAACCGAACGAAACGTTTATATTTCAAATACAAAGATGTTATACCAAAATAAAATACCCGGAATGGTACAATTGGCTTAGTGGTTTGAACACCCCTTTGCGTTTTACCCGGAAGCTGGGGATTCTAATATAAGCCCTCACTAAACTCTATTTCTTTTGAAGATGTTTATTGATTTTATCTCTAACTTGACAAGAACCTGATTAGGGAAAGGGGCGCTTCTAAATATATTTGTTTTTAAGTCTCTCTCATTTAGTTAACCTTTTGTATACATGCCCCCCACTGGCGGATCCAGGATGGGGGGGCACAGCCGGCCCGTGTCCCCCCTTGAGAGGTGCAATTAAAATTTGTAATGTAAAAATGTCTTTAAAACGGAAATGTGCCCCCCCCCTTTTGAAAGTGAAGACTTTTTTGCTTGTCATTTTTTTCCTTGGGAAAATGTGCCCCCCCTTCGAAAATGCTGGATCCCGATGCCCCAAAAGGAAATAGATAAGTAATAATTATAATAAAGTAATTAACAAAAATAATAATGTATCACTATTTTCTATCTGTCCTAAAACTGTTATGTTGTAGATGGTTTACCATAGAAACGTATTTTAGTGGATGGATTTATTTAATTCATTTGGAAATCTATTTGGGTCGGGATCCGAACTAGATTCTTAAACAAATATATATATTTTTTAATATTCCTAAATGTTAAATTCTCTCTTTTTTTTTACAAAGACACGACCGAAAAAAAAATCAATGGTCACTACGCTTTAAGAATATAAATATGTTCACTACGCATGCGCCTAACAGGCTGTCAGCTCAGTTTCTCGAGCTCCTCATTTTGTGAACTTTGACATCGTCGTCATTTCAGTGTTTTGTGTTTTTTGTTGACCATTGGAGAAAGAATATATCTTAGAAGCACCAGGAAAAGTTTCTTATCAAATGGACATTCCATGTTATGACATTTCTTGGAAGACAACTTCGATACGTTTGTATGTACTGTAGCCATGTCCGTGTTATCGTCTTACCGTATACTTTGAGTGGTGGACAAGAGAACAATAGTATATAGCACCCCTTTTGGCAAGATAACAATAGCACAGAATCCCTTCCGACAATAGAAGGTAACACCATTCTAAAGGTAAGGGACAAAGTCACGAGCAAAGTCTTAAACGCTTCGATGGAGATATATAAGCTAATCGTCCTACTCTTTTGCTCTTATGTACCTGCCCCAAGAAAACGCCTGTAATTGAACATGGCTATCTTCACAATCATCCTGAACGAGCATGGTGTCAAAATATTCTTACCAAAGGGTACCACAGAGCCCGTGTTCCATACTATGCGAATGCTTGTGTAACTTTAAAATATTCTAAAATTTGATTATGGTCTGTCTTACAAGGAGGTCGATTGATACAATGCTAAATCAAAAGTCATGTCTACATAATTTACTTGATATAGGCCTGCAATAATTATACATGTGCTTTAAGACCCGATAGAGTTTCCAAATTACTATCACTATCGTGAGCAATTGCTTTTAAAACATGTATGGATACATTCTCAGTCGTCGGGGTCACGTGATTCATTAAACCTCGCCCCAATGGCCAATGCTTTGGTTTGATGTGTGGGCGCTCTTCCAAAATGTGTTATTGATAGCATCAACCGATCTAGTTAATATAAAAATTATATCACACTCTGATTTCTTTTCAGTACATCATGTACGGTACTAGGCAGGCATTAATATTAAACGATTCATTATAATAATAAGTATAAAGAGTTTGAGATGTAGTCTTTCGCAAAGGGGATATTATCGTTATCAGTGCTCAAGGAGTTAGGGATTTTTTTCATTATTTCAATATTTTACCGCCTTGTTCTTGGAAAGGACGGGGAAGGGGAACCTAATGAAAAATCTATCTCAGCATGACGAATACGTTGGATTTTCTAGGTATTTTTCTTTGTCCTAGTTTTCATTTTGAGCTTTGAGTTGAGATTAAGCTTTAGTTGGAACTACTTTTCTAGGAGCTACAAGCTGATTTAAGTTATGCCGTAAAGGTACCTATATCTCTCAAAATGAAAGTTTCTGTTTCTGGTTATGGTAACTCCCGTAGGAACTCGGCAGGACAGCATTTTTGCTGGTAAACGCCAAGCTGGTAAATAACCAATTACCTTGGAAACATTTTTCGTCTAGGTTAATCAGTCATAGTGGCTGACCTTATAGACGAAATATATTACTCTCGGGCCTTTTCATCAAAGTGGAGACAATGGCAGAGTAGGGATTCGAACTCACAACCTTGCGATTATGAGTCCAATTTTTGTCAACCGGAACAGCAGTTTAATCCTCTATTTCGGAGCTGACAAAAATTATATGTATATTCCGAGTCCAGGACGAAGTTGTGTTTTAGACTCACCAAATTTCGACAAAGACTTCTTTGTTTGTTCATTGTCATGAAAGGCATTGCAATACACACTATATTTCTTGAATCCGTCATGTGCCATGTAAGCGAAAAACCCCTATTATCTCCATAAAAAAATAGTAAGAGCAAAGAAGAATAATCGAGGTATAAACAGAAGTAAACAGCGCCCTCTATGTATCGTTATGAAGCAGTATCCCACAATATCCTCTGCCTACGACACAATTCATGTCGATAGTGAAGGTTTGATGCATCACTTCATCCCTCGCATTTTGGGCTTTTTGAAAGTATTTATGATAAGAAAAGTGCTCCCTTGCGAAAATTAAAAAATGGACAGCGCCCTCTTAACAAAATATTAACTCACATTTACTAGAAACGTGATGCGAATTTGCGCTACAATGTAACATCACTGAGGTCTGATAGGGTGGAAGGGCTGGCAAATAACAATATCTAATTCCAACCCTTTGTAAAAAAACAAAAACAAAAGCAAAAACAACCAAGACCCTCGGCACTCTAAAGGATGATTAACTGATGAACTTTTCATTTCTTAGTGTGTAGTGTGGCGATGGTTGTAAGGACCATAGCACTTACACTGTCAAAAAACCGTGATTTTACAGAAAAAAAAGATTTTGCAGGAAGCAATAACAAAATCATTATGTAATTTTTTAAAACAGGAATTTAACAGAACAGGCCTGTTTTAAGGGAAAAGGGTGTTTTATTTAAGGAAATTCGTCAGATTACATACACCAAAGACCAATGTTTTGTAAGATTACGCAATCTGGTAAGATTACACGTGTTCTCGAGACTCTGCTACAGGAACTTATTTGATTTAAGGATAAATTTTCTAACAGTGTACATCATAAGAACATCGTATCATTGAAAATTGCTATTGCATCAATTAATGCTTACGTTGACACATATTTTCTTAATTTGTAATGATTTCATGCTCATCGGTTGTTATTTTCAACCCCATTAGGAGAGACATGTCCATCTGACGCACCGCACCACCCTGACGCCGAACTAACAGGTAGAATGGAGCGTTATAATCACGCTCGCCGTTGCGCCGTTTTATCTCGACTATGCCAATTACTATAGGGCAATTCCATAAAATATGTACGTCCGACCCCCTATGTGTGAGACCTTCATGAAATTTTCTGTCTCTGATTTCTTGTTCTTTTGACAGTCTGTAATGCTCTCGACTTGGTCAGTTTATGAAGTGAAGTAAAACTTGAGAAAAATGGGGGTCGGACGCACAAAAAGGTTGATTATTCTATGGAATTGCCCTATAGCGTAGTGATCCAAAATATTTGAGGGGACAGCCATATTAAAAAAATACATATACAAAAATCTATTTTTGCATGGATTTTTACATAATAATAGTATCATGTTTCACCCTATTTTATTTTTTTTCTTTATATCCTTCTTTCTCTTAATCGTGAAAATTGTGGATGGCTCATGGCAAACAGGCTTCCTTTTTGTACGCCAGTGATGTCATATTATCTCCAAACCGTCAATATCTTGAAATCGATATCCCTTATGTTTCGGTCTATAACTTAAGAAAATATGTTATTAGTCGTATGAATTATTATATTATGATTTTTTTTGGGGAAGAAATTAGCTTAAAGCATTGCTGCTTATACGTCGTCAACGATCAAAGTTTACATAATACCCAACAGCACCAAAATGCCGTTGTTGAATATCATAATGGAAATCAAATGTTTTGTAGTTTACGATTTAGAAGTCGCAATTAATCCTGATTGTTTAAATACGTCCTGTACACCGAGCTAATATCACACATTGTGGTCTATAGACGAATGGGATCAATTACGAAAATTAAATTTGTGACAATGACCTAGAAACGAAACACGGCTGTCGCAGATATTAGGCCTGGGGCGGTATGGGGGTAAAATCGATTTCTAAATTGGTCAATTTTAAAGAATAAATCTAGCATAGAGAGTCGGACAGTTTGGCACGCCTGTTCTCAATTTTCCGCTGCTTTTGTTTTGAGGTCAACGCTATGGCTTGCCCACTCTCACCGAGAGTCCGATACACGCAATTCGAAGATAAAAGTATACTGGGATTAATCCTTACTCACTCATATTACATTCTAAATTCAAGAGAACGTCATCCCCTCCCCCTTATTTACACGAAATAAATACTGTAGTAATCATTAGAAATAAAATTAGGACCATCGTCTAACTTGATTTTTGTCACTTTAAGATAAAATTAATTCAATAATGAAAGAAAACTGTGGAACTCCATTTACAGAAAGATGAATGATTCAGAACAAACTGTCCCCCATTTTTAATTTATTAAACGAACAATTATAGGAAGTCCATTACAAAAGACATTTAATTGTCTTGGAAAGTTGTTTAAGGGATTTTTTTATTATTATTTCATCAGATTGCTCAATATGATCGAATCCCATGCTGGAGGATGCCTAGCTACTTTTACCCATAAGCGCATGTTGATGATATCTATTTTATCACACTGCCCATTTTTAGGAGATAAAATCCCGAACATCGCATATGATTACCGTACACAACGGACTAAATTCGAAAAACAAAATCGAATGGAACAGGGAAATGAATGCAAATTTTGAACGAATCAACTTTCCATCACAGTCTATTGGCACACATCTCGGTAGATCTGTTAATGTAATTCACTTCGTATAGCATAAGTTGATGGAAACATTGGCTACTTATTTTGTTAGTTTTGTGTGGGTGTAATAATTTAGCGGATAGGAACTCCTTAACCAAGGGTTTTCTGGAACATCGTCCATCATAACAGTAATATGCTCACCTGAAAATGATCGACCCACTCCTAAGTTCGGCATGTCCTTGGGACTAGTGAGACGGAGATAATTTCAATCACTCTGTAATTATTCCCTCTGAATAGGAGATTGGATTCAAGAATCCTGGTCTTGATGTGGGAGGGACCCTTCGATGTGGTATCTGTCTAAGATCCCTCTTTCGACACATCGTTGGTTCCGGTTGCCAGGCAACGCAATTGTTCTCTATCAATACCAGCGAATATCCGAGGGTCTGTTCCCACGAACATGCGAAGCAAGGTGCGCGTAAATAGTTTGCTGCGTGAACGTTACTTCCGGTTTGTGCCAGAAAGAGAGAGTGTGAGAGAGGGAGAGAGAGGGGGGGGGGTAGAAACATTAAAAAAAAATGAATTTTGATATATCCAATAATCGCAAGAACACCTAAACCAGAGCCGTGTGATAAATAATGCGTGCTTCTAATTTCCACTACATTCGGTACAAAAAAATAACAAAACCACTAATAGGTGGATGAAATTATTCTCATGCAAAAGGTTGAAATAATGGAGTAAATATATGTAAATTCAAAGAGGGTAGACATAAGAAATGCGCATTTTAACCCTTAAAAGTCTGGAGGCCATGATGCCAACGACGCCTCGTGCGATATTTCCAAAACGCAAAAAAGATAGCGCCGCGAAACTTTATGACTTTCTTTATTTTAAGTCCCGCGCAAGTTTTGAGACCAAATTCGTCACATAAGTGTATAGCATCGCGACGCCACATGACTTTTTACGAGTCAATGTCGTGCCGAAAATTGCTCATTTTTATACTTGGTGTACAAAGTATATGAGAGATGATATTCATAAAAGGGTGATTATTTGTCATTCTAATTGGTCTGCTTAATCAATTTGGGGAATAATTTAGTTGCAAAATAGTTTCTAATGATAATATACATTAAAAAACAATGAAAAACAAAAGATGAAAAACAAAGAAATTAAGAAAAAACTGGCTTTTGCTATTTTTGAATTAGATTATAAATAAAAGATGACATCTGGGGAAAAAAGGAATTTGAAGTGAAATTGGGTGTTAAAATAAAAAAAAAAATACTTCACGAATAAATTTGCATATTTCATTCATAATAAATTAATAAAAAAATGATTATTTTCAGAATTTTTTATTTTCGCGCGAACGGTGGCCGAGATCAGAAGGGGGGGGGGGGCAATCATGCCCCCAGTCCTCAATACATTTTAAATAGCCCAGTTTTCTTTAGGGTTAAACCCTGCATTCGTAGTAAAGGGTTCATAATATAAATATGACTTGTTTCCATAATCACTCGAGAGGAGAGACAGACATACATGGATAGGAGGGGGGGGGGGGGCGGGTGAGAGAGGATGAAATGTTTGTGATTTTAAACTCTAGCCTACACCCATTATATCAATCAGTGTTATATATTCCGTGAAGCCCGATCAATAAACAGCAGATTTTGACCATCGAACGCTCAATCAGAAGACAATGACAACGGCCTTCAAAACGGCTCACATGTGAAAAGTACGAAACAATTAGCGATAACACTACATTCAAGCGACGTTCAAAATGTCAGATAACTCAGCTTTTGTACTAAAGTTTGTAACACCTCACGCAGCCAATGCGATGTCATAACGTAAGTGGATTACACAACTAAAATGGATTTTGAAATGGATATTAATCTCCATGTTATTTTTTATTCCGATCTTTTGATCCCCTCTGTATAATATCTTTGTACAAGCGCGAACTCCTCTTCTCGTTCTACCCCGTCGCCTCCTTTTCATCTTATTTATTCATCCATAAAACCCCCTCCCCGGCCGCCCCCCGGAACCGGACAAAATGGAGCCGGGGATCGTTGCCACTTATTATTTCTTTAAAAAAAAACAACAGGAGGAGAACAAAGAAAAAAAAACGACATGAAAGAGTGTAAAAGCAAGTTTTGATCGAGCAATTCCCCCAAATCCCTTTTATTACCCTTGTTATCACACATATTAAATCGTTGCAAATTTTAGTCACCTTGATTATGTACATTAATCATTAAAGAACCCTGGCGCCTCCCCTGCATCCCTGTAGCCCCGCCCCCTTCATCATCTGTTCTTTTCTCGGTCACTGTCGATGAAATGTTTACCCCCTTCTAATTAATTATCGACGGTCCTGCAAACAACCGGTATTTTTGTTTCTCAAAATGCCATGAACAAAAAGACATATTCTGGTACAACTTTGTTCATAATTAAAAGGACACTGATCAGTGTATTAATTATGGTTTTGAAGGTCATAATAATATATCTAATGCATACATTGACGTATGAGTTGTTTGCTATAGTCTGTAAAAATATGCTGATCATTATTTTCGTCGCAGTGTACGACACTTGTTTCCACTTTTAAAAAAGAAATTAAACGATATTTTTAGGCAATGTAGTGTCATACAAACAGAATGTATAAAATACATACTGTTTATAAGTTATATTATAAAAAATGAAATTTATACATACATAAAAATGTATCATTATGTATAAAGAACACAAGTGTCAAAATATATATAAAGAGCAGCAGCGTAATATTGAAATGTTTTTGTTTTTTAATAATTAATTGATCATGACAAAGTTAATATTTGTTTATCCTTTCATTAATCAATTTAAACATTTCTATATAATTTTATCAATCGATTTACTAAAGGTAGGATACAAAGAGGCGGTGATCCCGGGACGGACATGCCCCGGAAATCTAGAATTGTATGCATCAAACAAAGCGTATAGCGTACACAAAATGACGGAACGCAACTAATGTAAGCATTACCCCTCAAAATGTTCATACTGATATATTCAAAATAATGAAAGTGAGAGAAAAAAATCAATAATACAAACGAAATGAGAAACATTGGACATGTTAGAATAGAACAAAAAAAAAAAAACTCGAAACAACTATGATGCATCAATCAAGATGTTGATAGTTAAGGAATACGATAAGAAAAAAGGAATCAAGTTAAAAACAATTCATTCTCCCAAATGAAAATATGTCATGATTAATTTGAAATGAATAAATTGTTACAATGATGACTGGTATGACCTTGTTAAAGGGTTTCGTTTCAAAACGTAAGAAAAATGTTTGAAAATACTTAGTTAAATAAACTTTAAACTTTAGGATTTCAAGGAGGGGGAATCGAGTACTTATACCTCAGTCACATTTACTGCTGCCGTTGTATTATTTTTTGACAAATACTATACTGCAGACGCAAGGTGGCCGCAAGGCGCCCTCACGTCGGCTGCAGGGGGGGGGGACTATTCAGTGAGTATGCAATGAGTGACTTTCACACTCATCATGATATTTTACGAAAGATAATATTTTGTTTCATTTCAAAAATTCATCATGATATTTTACGAAAGATAATATTTTGTTTCATTTCAAAAATTATCCAAACTCTCGCACCATGCCTCCCAAACAGAGAGCACCAAAAGGAGAAGGGGGAAGGAGAAAAGAAGAATAACAATAGTCGTGATACATAGTACCCTATCAGGGCAGCCGTACGGCCGCCGTACGCCCGCCGTACGCCCAACGTAGACCTTTATAAGCCACGGTTATGGCTATTCTAATTTCTACGGCGAACGTAGAAATGATAATGTTATAGCTCCGCGCTATTATTCTCTGGTTGATACCTTGGTCACATTTGTTCTACGGTGGCCGTACGGCGAGTCGAAAACAGCCGTTTTTACATTTTTGTATTAGCTATATATAGGTGGTTTGAATAAAAATGATTAAAAATGATTTCGACTCGTCGTACAACCGCCGTAGAGCAAATGTGACCAAGGTATAACCCTACGGCCTGTAAAAATACGAATCCGCCGTACGTCGACCTTGCGGCAGTCGCAGATTTTCTTAGGCCGCCTCAGGAATCTCTCGAATTCAGGTGTTTACGGCCGCCGTAGAGCAAATGTGACTGAGGTATTAATGTTATTTTTTGAATGGTTAAGAATCTTGAATAGAGCAAAGAATATATTGAAGATTTGTTTTTTTTCTAATTGCGTAACTTGATAGGCCGATCAGTGTCACAATCCTGATATATTGTATGAGTTTTACGACTGCTATCCCAAACAGAGCTTTATTATGTATGACCTTGTAGAAAACACAAATACGGTGCACTAATTCTTTACGCTGATTGGATAACAATAGAGTTAGGTGTCACCCCGCTCTGGTAAACTGCAATGGAATTCGTTTTCGAGCTGTGGCGTGCAAATGCAACATCCTTTAATTATGTTAGGATGAGCCCAAAAGGGAGTTTGTCCTTGCCCCGGCATTCTCTAAAGCCTGCCTAGGCTTGGCAGCCTGTTATTGAAAGTCTGGTTAGTTATGCATGTACCGATGTAAAGACAAGGCATTATTTGTGCAGGCTACGGACTTTCCTTATTATGCTCAATGACGCTCCACGGCGATGATAATGTACTTTTATTTGAGGTAAGCTAGGGACCCATTGCTACCGTAATTACAGAACCGTATGACTCAAAACCGCGAAAGACTCTTTCCTAGATGCAGGCATTCATCGCCAGGTCTATCGACAGATACAGGATATTATTCTCGGAGTTACCACCGGGCATCCTTACTCTTTCTTCGTCAAGACGACAAAGCGAAATAGAAAGCGAGCACCGTAAATAGACATCTCAAGTTTGGATAAGAAAAACTCCGGTCAAGCGTATCGCTTACCAAAAGCGGAAATCAATTCCGAAGTGTTGTGATATCTTGATAAGTTGCCTTGTTACGGAATAAGACATGGTATATTGCATGTAAAAAAGCATCGCCATAACAACGGTTGGGGATATGTCATCGTAAGAAAAGTACTTCTTAGATGCTACAGGTTTGTCTTCCACCCACGCACTTTATATGGATCATCCGAATATGACATTATGAAGATCCTGGGAAGTTATCTTGGCCAATGGAGTGCATGGTCTCTCCGATGAAAACACCTCGAGAGGATATTACACATTGCTGCATGCTATATAGGGTCTTGATCGTTTGATACATCATAAAGAAGATGACGCGAGTTGAACGTAGGAGGAATGGCAAAATTCCAGGCTCATCCAGCCTTAGACCTGACTCGATCAACATGGATAAGGTATGCAAAGAAACAACATATATTGCCCTAAAAAACCTTCATTATATATATATATATATATATTGATAGATAGTTTGAATAATTTGTGTACCTTTCCGATTGAAATATCGAAACACGCACTCACTGCATTAGTATTTTTAGTAATACATAAATCAATACACGGCAATAAGGCTTGGCCTGCTCAGGTATAGGCGAGCAAAAAACGGATAAAAATAAGCAATACATTTTGAAATGTTCATGAAATGTCATAAATTTCCTTCGGCTCCTTGCAAGATGGCCGTTCGTGTTTTTCAAAAGGAATGATTGCCTTGCTCTCATTTTTTGGGGGGCGGTATGCTGTTTTCGCTTAATCACTTTGATGAAAGTTTATCTAGAATTAACATGATGTCTATTCCGCCCCATCACGTCCCGCCCCATTCATAATGATTTATTATTCTATTACCTGGTTGTTAATGGCAACGAATAAGATCGGCGCTTATATCGGAATTGAAATTTTCAAAACGGACTTTGTACAGGACAGTTAAATAATGTTTAAGCTTCAACTAACCTTAAAAATTATTTGGGGTGAACTTTCGTCCACTCCTTTTAAGAATGTAAAATTGAACATGTAGTCATCATTATTAATTAGTTTACCTATTTTCGTGAGTATTTTTTAGGGGTGGAAAGCTAACAGAATCAATCATACTGAGTCCTGAAGAGTTTATATAATTTTATTTTGATCACATCCAAGGAAATACAATTTTACGAAGTGCAAATATGCAAAACGTAAGAGAGATTAAGTTTTGACCAGATCATCACCAATTACTGTCTATGCGTGGTAGAAGTATTGAAAGTACTTGGTAGAAGTGGCAGGTAATGTTCAGTAAATCCTAAGTAGCAAATAAATTTCATTAAGAAAGCCACAAAGACAAAATAATGTCTTGATGCCAGTGATATGGTATTATTACCCATAGCAGACATAGGATCAAGTATAAGCATCATTCTTCGGCCTCGTCGATCAACCATAACACAAAGACCTTGGAGGCATATGGCATATTTAATTAGAGTCAACCATAATGGCCATGTGATGCAAATAAAAAAAAAAACTCGATAAATTTGCCGTGCAACCATACAAGAAGAATATGATGGTATGCGTTAATAATAAATCATTTGTTTGCATTTAATCTTGGCTTCACCGCGAAATTTCAACGCGAACAAGTCTTTATTACTTAGATTTACTTTAATACTACTACTACCAATAATATACAGTTCTTGTATTGCGCATATCACATCATGAATAATGTCTCTATGCGCTTCCAAAGGACTTGGATATTATTACCCCAGCTGTAGCTTGTCAGCCGTAATTATAAGATTACAGCGTACACGCATTACAAGGAATAAATTCCTGCCAGGTACCCATTCACCTCACCTGGGTTGAGTGCAGCACAATGTGTATAAATTTCTTGTCGAAGGAAATTACGCCATGGCTGGGATTCGAACCCACTACCCTCTGTTTCAAAGTCCGGAGACTAATACACTGGGCCACAACTTTACACGTGATACTTTTGAAATGAGACGAAGTATCGTACTTAAAACTTCAGTAAATCCATGCATCCTGTATTGAATAAAATGCATTTCAAAACCACCCTGATGTACGATAAGATTATGTCACAGACTGAAAAATAATGATTGAACACTAAACACAACTAAACCTAAACACTTCGTACCCAAAGGCAGTACGTTTCAACTTCATCAGGTTCGTCATGTTATTATACCCAGTTTGTCATGTGACATTAATTCAATCCCCAAGCATCAACACATACACTGTTGAAAAATATTGGGTAACTTTTTTAACCAGCACGAGGGTAATTATGTGCCCAAACAATTAGGGCTCCCGCATTTTACCCAATGCGGGAGCATATTGTCCAGTAAGGTTAACAAACAATTACTTTAGAATGGACAAACTTTTCATCACACTGGATAAATAAAAGCCCAATGTTGGTTGGACACATATTACCCTCCTGGAGCATTTTACCAAATATTTTTAAAGCATATTCCCACGAACCGTTTCTTTAGTATAGTATATACATTATTCTTCCAAATTACAACTTCTTCGTATTTTTTCTTTTTCACAATTTTCCTCAATGGAAATCGTTTTTAATTAAGAAGATAATTATGTAAATATTAATAGCGGTAGTGATTAATCTTCTAAAGTCAATCCTAATTGTCAGATGTTAAATGAGTGGTTGACATGTCCACGCTGTTTTAGAAATTATATTTGAAAAATAAACAACTTTTAATAAGCAATCTTTATAAAAGAACACAGCAAAAATGTGCGATATTGTGAGATTGTACCATTTATGAGTAAAGTTATTCAATTATTAAGTAATTTTCATTGTAGATGTGCACTACGTAGTGAAAAAAAAGGAATTTTGAGTGTCTTTTTTTATTGTACTTTAAATTCATATCAAAATGCTTATATTCTTAATACCCTTTTATCAGTACGTAACTTGTAAGATGCGTATATGCAGTAGTCAAACCGGTTGTGCCGATATTAGGCCGATGGAATCCATTACACTATTTCAAATGACATACACTGTTAGAAAATTTCTACTAAAAAACCCCCAAAAATCCTGCAGCAGACTTTCGAGAACAACTGTAATCTTACTGCACTGTGTAATCTTACATGCATTGTGTAAAATTACAGAAAATAGATATTTGGTGTATGTACAGCGTATCCTTACAAATTCATTGTATTAAAAATGTTTCACCCTTTTAAAAACAGACCTGTTGTGTAAAATTCTATAAAAATTGTATAAAATCTTTCCTGTTTTTACAATTTACAGAATGATTTGGTTACTTCTTTCTGTAAAATCTTTTTTTTAAATAATTTTTATATTCTGTAAAATCTTTTGTTTTTTCTAACAGTGTGTGACGGGGGCATCAGTATTCATTACATATTGCTTACAGTAAAATGAAATTAATTTGAAATAAAAATATATCACTAAAAGATTTACTGCCTCCAAGTAGGCAGGTTTTTGTTAACGTTGTTGCCTTACACTTGGATTTTCATCAAATTGTCTCTCTATAGTTATATTTGTGATAAAAAGATTTAGGACGCGTACCAATTGGTGTTAATAGAGGACCACACGCTGAGGTGTTAAAATTACACCCTAGAGATTGAACAAAACACCTAAGAGTGTAAATGTAACAACCAAAGGTGTTGTAATAACACCTATAGGTGTAAATCTAACACCACCAATTTAACACCGGTGTAAAACAACTGGTGTGGTACTTTATGTACACCGGTTAACACCACAGTTTTTGCTGTGGATGAAATGCTTAGACGTAATGGTATGCAGAGCTTAAACAAATTGTATTAAGCGCTATATAAATATTGCATATTATTATTATTATTATTATTAATGCTCTTGTACCAGTACAGACAGGACAGTGAACAAATCAATTGCGAGTTCCTGCGCCGTCATGATCGTCGCTTTACTCTGTAAAATAGGCCCTACGAGTTCACAAGCAATTGGCATTCGAACTTTTCATATCAATCGAGAGAAAATTTACAGTGAGGATCAGAACGAAGAGAGATGGAAGGGGAAACTGGAGAGATACAAATAAAGATCGGTCAGGGAGATAAATTGGGGAGAGCACTTGTTCGAGAGAGAGGTGAAGATTGTAGGAGTGACTGCTAGAGTGAGAGAGAGAGAGGAAGAGAGATAGACAGAGATAAGGAGAAAGAAAGTAAGAGAGATTGAAGAGAGGTGTTCGAGAGAGCGGTGAAGATGGGAGGAGTGACCGAAAGAGTAAGAGAGAGAAAGAGGGGGGGGGGGGGAGAGACAAAGAGACAGCGAAAAGGAGAGAGAAAGTGAGAGGGAGGGGAGAGGGATATAATATATTTGTATGTGTGAGAAGGGGGGGGGGGTCATGGAGAGACAGAAAAAAAACATGGAGAAAGGGGAGATAGAGAAGAGGAGCTAGGGAGGGGAGAAACACTTGACATGCTCGAAGCAAGAGAGTTAGCGATAAAGATTCATGTATCCATCCCATCTCAAAGTGACCCTCGGGCAACCACGCATGCGCACGTGTTTAGTTTTGGACACATTTGCTCATCACATAGCACCTGCTAACCTCTTCCCGTCCATCTTCCTCACGTTTACCAAGCCTACGGACCCGGCCTAGCAGCTGTACCCATCGCCGCTGAAAAAATCTACACGCTCCGATTACATCAGTGGGAGAGAGTATTCCCCCTGAAATCTCAGCTTCCCCTCTGATTCCATCTCTCCGAGTCTTTTCCTTTTTTCTTCAATGAATTTGATACACTCGGACTGGTCTCGAAAATTCTTCCACATTCTCGTGGACCTGTAAATCAGATACCTGCTGCTTATCCCTCATTTTTTTGTGTTTATAAGTCCCTCCTTTTGAACCTTATTCTATTTCGGTACCTGATAATTTCCGTTTTAACTAGTCCCAACAGAATTCGAGAAATGGAGTAAATTGGACCACGATACCTTAAATTTCGCTGAGAATACCTGGAAGATGGATCCAAAAATGCGATCATAATATTCGTGCAATGTGCGCTAGGCAGGTGAGTGAAACATTATTCAAAGATATTAATGTAAAAGGTAATTTTCTTAAAATAATATCATTTATGGATAGCATTTATTGATATATATATATATAGAGAGAGAGAGAGAGAGAGACAGATATATAGATAGATAGACAGAAGACAGACAGACAAACAGATAGATAGATAGATAGAAAGATAGATAGATAGACAGATTGATTGATAGATAGATGAATGAATGGACGGATGGATGGATACATTCATACATGCACGCACATACATACATACACCCTTACACACACGCATACGCACACACATGTACACCCACACATACCCTTACATACATATATACATACACCCATACATACACATACATAAAGTGTGGATTAGTGAGAGAGTAAGAGAGGGGATATATGAGAGAGATAAAGAGCGTGCAGTGTGTGTGCGCACACTTGTGTGGGTTAAAGTGAGAGAGCGAGAAAGAAAAACATAGGCGAGTGAGGTATGACGAGCTCAAAAATAATGGAGAGAAATTTGGAGCAAAAATAAAGTACCTCATCTTTAAAAGAAAAGGAAGAAGAAAATAAGAACGGAAAGATGAAGTAGAAGGAACTGGAGAAGGAGAAAAAAACAACTAAAAAGACAAGGAGAAAAAATAATAAATTTATTATGGAGAGTGAAAAAAAAGTGGAAAGAAAAATGATCAGATGCAAAACGAAGAATTTATAAAGAATAGGAGATAAAAAAGGAGGTAAAGAGTTGTCAGAGCAGAAAAACTTAAGATTGAAAGCAAAAACGAAACGGACAAGATCAAAGTAAAAAAGGAAAAAGTTTAGTAGGGGTGAGATATAGGGGGTGGTGGAGAGAGAGAGAAAGAGAGAGGGAGAGAGAGAGAGAGAGAGGGAGAACAGACAGAGAGACGACCTACTGCTCTCGTATATCAAGAATCAGCTTAACACCCCTGTGAATCCATAAAATTAGACGAACGTGGCAGGATCTTGAATTCCTATTAAGGACCCATTGCTCTTCTTGATAACAAGAGTGCGTTAACTTCTTTAAAGGGAAACTCTTTTATCTTCGACCATCATCCGTGTTTGCCTTTAAGCTTTTCATCTGGCTTACCTAATTTCGCACGAGGCCGTCCTTATGGTATGTTGCTATGTGATATTATATTTAAGAGCTCGCGCGGTTTTTTTTTTACAATTATGTTGCTTGGAGGCTCGGCGTGCTTTATTGAAATACCCAAACGCATACTCATTCATGGCACTCTACCTTTATCCGACATGTTCCCAAAGTAAACAGTCTGAATAGCTGGATTCGTTAAATCGTTTCACGAGCTCCCGTAATGTAAAGTGGTTAAGGTATTCTATTTCAGTCAGTCTTTCGAGGTTCTTAAATTTGGGACTTGAGTGGGAGCAAATTGGCTGAAAATGGGAGACCGTTATTTGCAATGACCAAGAACGATTTCAGGGTTTGTAAATCTATTAGTTTGATGGGTATTCTTTAGCTGAAAAGATTAATTGATAATGTTTGGCAAAATCAAGCCAGTATTAAAACCAGCGCTTGCAGTTGCATGTAGTATAACTCCTACGTGCCACAATTATCGACATCTTGGAATTACACAGCAACATTATTGTAAGGACCTTCTTTTCTTACTCGTGACCACTCAGTGTAGCCATTCAATAATCCAGTTACGTAAATTAATGATTGACTGAATAACTAACCTCACCGTCATTTTCACGCTGTAGTACTTAGAGCAAAATAGCCTATGAGATATATTAACAGTACACAATACAAACAAATACCGAAATACTTGTTCAAGATTTGTTATATTTATTTTTATTGCCTATTCTGTAGTTGGTTGTTAAAAGATTTGTCATTTGTCAATATTCCTTTGTTTTGTCAAAGATGAAAATATCTTTTTTAATGACAAATGATTTATAAAGAAAATATGGAAACCTGCCATTCCAGACTTCCCAACTTTTAACCGACCCTGGGCAACATACTGTCTCCACAACTATTAATTGAAATCTGCAAAAAATATGTAATAAAATCTAATAATTGGGTTATAAATTTGCTCAATAAAAATTGGACAATAATTGCCCATACATACATGTTTTATCAACATACATAACCTAACACAGTTTACAGTATGTTGCCCAATATTTTAAGTGTGTCCATCAGAAATAGAGTTGTGATTATCAAAATGTAATCTAGAGTAGATATCAAAGTATTATATATTGAATAACCATACATGATTGAAAAAAAACATGTATGAGACATTACTGAAATACTGTGGTAGAACGCGATAAATGCTGGTTGATGCTCTTCATTTAACAGGTGGTTTGTAATTTCAGAAAGTGATTTAAAAAAAAATATCCGCCATGATCAGTATAAGCTATTGGAGATAGGTTTAATGTGCGTGTGGTGTAGTAAATTTTGATTATTTCTTAATGATGATCCAAATAATGTTTGCATAAATTTGCATGTAATACGGAAAACCGTTTTGGGATGATGTCGACATTATGACAACCATATTACAGGGGCAGCGGAACAATTTTGGCCTAGCGAGAAAAAAAAACACTTTGAGATGCTTATTTAATTGTTTTTGTACGCTTACACTAGAAAAAAAGTGTGGGGTGGAGCTGAACCTCCTTGGCCCTCGTACATGTAGCTGCGCGGCCCCTATATTACAAACGAAAGCGGTAGTAATCTCTTTCTCTCCAGATATAGCATGGTAACGAAGGTAACTCTCATGCGACAGTCTCACTGTCGAAATCGACCTCAAACCGGCAGATGATATGCCATTAACGACTATAGTATCCTTGATCGGTCTGGAGACGGTTTGGTTGGAGTGACTGTAGCATTAACCCAAAATAAGCATCGACTCTGTGACATTTCATTTGATAAAAACCAGGTAACTGAAGCCCTTGCAAGCGAAATTCTGTCCACTTTCGACCACCGTGTCTGATGCATTCCGACCGGAGTGAAGTGTGATATTCGGCAGGCGATGTAAACAAAAGTATGGGGAAATAGTACACGTTGGACAAATCTAAATATTTTCATAAGTAAGTAAATACAAAATGGTGTATTTTTCGACTCTTCCTAAGCCGTAACATCGTGTTTGCGATGTCGGGACGATATTTTTCTCGCCCGGACTGGTATCGTTGTAGCGTTTTTGGTCCTTGTATATACCAAGACTGCAATATCTGTCGCGCAGGCGGTCTAAAGTCACGTTTGTTGATTGCTAGTGACGAGTTAAGTGAAAATTCCTTCACTCCTAGATTAATTCCATAACCAAGCCTTGAAGAGGACGTGCGGGCGCATGGCATGGGACGTTTAAATGAGAACCAATATTATATTCTAAGTGAATGAGATTGTGGGTTATTGCTGGAGGATTGAGTATTTGGAAAAAAGGAGGGCAGGCCAAAATGAGGGAATTGATGAAAGCATCACCTTCCTTGGTAGTTATGCCTTAGAAAAGAATATGTGGGATAACGCATTACACGAGAAACATGTGGGTAGATTTGAATATCAGATGTTCATATACTCTCAAGGACCCATGGTATGGTTACGTGATATTTACCTACCGGGCAATGATGTCATGCAGAAATGTCCTCAAAGAAATGAGAACAATCTCTTTTGGGGATGTAATGGCAAGGTTTTTATACTGAAAATGTCATGGATTCTTTTGGTTCCCTGGTAGTACCATGGTCAATCACTTGTTAATTAAGTGTGAGATAATATTTATAATAAAATAAATAAGGGGAACTAATAACTATGAAAACAAAGTCTGATGAATGACCAGATCGTAATGAGTTAACATGAACATCGGTGACAACTTGCAAACAATGAGGATTAAGGTCGCCCCTGAACATAGTATGGTGCTTATTATTGCACGCCAAGACTGATGGCAGTAATTTTGATCGGCTGGGCTCCAGGGGTTATTGGAAAATATTACACGATATAAACACATCACGTATGGTGGCTTAAAATAACTGACGACGTGGATGGTTGAAAAAAATAAACAGCAAACAAGTTCTATAAACAAATAATGATTTTAAAATAAACATGGACAAAAACCAAGGTGATATTAATGAGATGCTTCGGCTGAAGTTATTTATATCTAAATAAATAGAATAAAATTTAGAGAGCAAAATGCTGAAAATTCCATCAAAATCTGGTAACGAATAGCGAAGTAATTTTTAAGTTTTAAAATTTAGCAATATACTGTGAGAACAGTAATTATATGCACGTCGTCATGAATATTCGTTAGATGGGCTGATTATGTCACATCCCCACTTTCCTTTTTTCTTTATATGTTTTAACATAAAATCATAATTGTTTCATTTTTCATACATGTGTGAATGGTAAGTCTCCCTTTTACTGAAATAAGTTGCAGCAATCAATATCTAATGCACTTTATCAGTTGTTATTCCAATATTTTTGGTTCTTGAAGGAACAAGTGGGGATATGACATCATCAGTTTGCTCATTGAATATTCATGAAGACATGCCTAGAACTATTTCAGCGAAATAATGCGAATTTTCAAAATCCATAACTTTGTTATTCCTCATCCGATTTGATCAAATTTTAAGCGTTCTGTTTTGTCTGTTTTTTTTTCTTTATTTGTTCAAATCATATCATTTTCAGCCTGGAGTACGCCTTTAAGTGAAAATGAAATCGTAGAAATTCACCAGGAAAGTAGACGGGAACAAGTAGAAACGGAAGCACAGTTATAGCACATGGATAGCTAGAAAAGACAGAGAAAGAGTAAGAGACAGAACCTGAATAATGTCCAAGTCGGTATATAGGAATGAATAGCCAGTGGCGTCTAACATCATATATGTTTCAATTAATCTACTCTGCCAAAATAATTGGATCTATGTGACGGTGTAGGTTCAGTCATGTAGAAATTACGATTAGTGATGTTCATCTCTAAGCCAGACATACCACACAAATACCTGATATGTATATCGAATTGAGATCATTCGATACTTCCTGAAGAAAACCACGATTATTCTCCGATTCCACCTGTGCTAAAATTTTAATTTTGTTTTACGATAAAACGGATGCGTACCTCTTGAACTTTTTTTTATTTTTTTCATTTTTTTTAGGGGGGCTGTAGACATTGTATATGGAGGAGGATTAGGGATCGGAAAGTGTACAATTTTGATGGGATAGGAGGAAGGGTAGCGGCACATGTACTCTTTGTATGTACATGTACAATTTCTCTCCCCCCCTCTCTCTCTTTATTGTCACTTACCGACTATGGGTATTCTAATAACACACGCTGTGTCGTTAATGGGATAAGGTATATACTCGCCCTGGCGGCTTGCAAATGGTGCGTGGAAGATGAGTCGCTTTTGAGTGTTTGGTCATAAGGGAATAAGAAGGAAGAAGTGCTCTGGGAATCGCTTACATCGTCATGCGATGCTGAGTGGTAGCGGGACAAGCCACAAACACGCCAATCCGGGATTTGAGGGGGGAAGTGATAAACTTCTAAATTGTTAGCGTGCAAAGCAAATGGCGCGAATGAATCATAACAATTACTAAATCGAGATTTGACATTTTGTTTTGATGAAACGATTAGATGGCTCATTTAGCAGCGACCCGAGTCTGGGTCAATGGCAAAGGAAAAGGGGATGATTATGTTTTCTTAGAATTACGTAGATTGCTTGACAAATAGACTTAGATATCTAAGATCGTTGTTTTGTAAACGATGCTATCAAACATCATAGTCGAAATTAAACATTTAAATAAAGTAAGTTTGTTTTTGCGCAAAACAATGTTTTTATGCATTCATCTTTAAAAATATCATAGACTGTACAATAAAAATCCAGACTGTTGGTGAAAAGCTGTGTAAACCAAAAATAGAATTCAACCAAAATTTATTTTATTTTTTTTTACTATTTTTAGAGGTTGAACACATTCTTATCACTATCACATTGGTTGTATTAATTTTCTCATGTAACAAAGTATTTGAAGTAACGACATGAAAAAAATATGTGAATTTAGTGTCAAATCATTTATTTTTTAACAAGATTCACTTACACAGTAAAGTGTTTTCAGCCCACTGTAAAAAGAATATTGGGTGAAATTCAAACCAGCAATTATGTGTACAACGAATTGGTCGCAGTATTTTACCCAATGTGGGAAGCATTTTGTCCAGTAAGGTTGAAAAATAACCCGCAATTACTTTAGAATGGGCCAGATTTTCATCACACTGGAAAAAAATGCCCAAAGAAATGCCAAATGTTGGTTGTACACATTATTACCCTCATGATTCATTTTTACCCAATGTTGTTTAGAGTGCATGCGGTGATAATCATTTGAATGGAACGGAAACGAAAAGGAGTTTTTGCCATTTTGATTTAATGATCCTCTCCTCAAACGTAAGAGGGCAGCTGAAATAACTAACACAAATTGCTTTCAGCATATCACCCAAATCTAGTCCCCATCGTGAGCCCATTCAAAGCCGTTCAATAGTGCCCCGTCCTCTTCCCAAGAAGCAAGACAATTTATCAATTATCTGGAACACGAGTCCCAAAATGAAGGAAAAGGAAAGAGCCAAAAACGTTCTCGCATCTCAATTGCAATCGAACAGTTCTCATCCTCTGACATTTCAATATATCATACAAGTATAAGTGTGTTCATTTGGAGAAGCGCTTTCGTGACCGCCGGCGCTTTTAATCACATTCACCACAAATACCACCGGTCTTTGTCTTTTTCTCCCCCCTTTCATCAAATTTTAGAAGGCCCAGTGTGATGGGGTGGGATGATGTATTGGCAAGCCCTTTGATGGATGAAAGAATGTTTTTTGACATAATATGTACCGTGTTTATACACGCTGCAGCGGCTCGCGGTTCAGAACCGCGAGCCGATGCAAAATCGGCTTTTTGTTGCGTGTAAACGCGATTGAATCGGCTCTCGGTGTAGAATCGGCAATTTTGCACCACCAAAGAAGTAGGTCCAGAACCGCGAGCCGATGCAGAATCGACCTTTTTTACGTGTAAACAGAAAGCCGATTCTGCATCCTCGGCAATTAGCGCGCATTTCATTTACTTTACCATTATGACGTACTAGGAAGCGCACGGATCCAGGGTTGTCTTTATTATGACGTATATTGATGGTGTGGGGATCATTTCAGGTTTTTGTCACGCGATCCGATTCTGCACCTCGAGTTGTGACAGCGTGTAAACGCGATGCAAGCTAAACCAAAAGCCGATTCTGCATCGGCTTTTGGTTCTGAACCAAAAGCCGATGCACATGTAAACACGGTAGGATTGAAACAAAATATTACCCATAAAATATCAGTTGCTAATCTATCATTTATTTGTTTATATTGATACGTATAGACAATCGTATTATTTTACAAACGCTCACGGAAACAGATATTCGTAATGTTTGACATATGCAATTTTCAATACACTTTGTAGCATTTTAACAACAGCAACGATTATCTAGATTTTCACACTGTTGATATGCTCAAATTCAACAGTGTGAAGATATTTTCACACTGCGGGTGCCTCAACAGTGTGACTGTTCTTGGCATGTTCACATTGTCGACTGTGTGGATATGTGAATCACACTGTTGAAACGCTGAATGTTAACATTGTGAAGATGATTGTGTCCTACATTCAGTGTGTTCTAAAGTGTGTTCACACTGTATTCCACACTGTGTACACACTATGAACATTTGGAGAAGCACTGTAAGACACTGTGTTCTTACCAGCAGGGACTTATATTAACTAGTGTTTTATTTGTAATACAAAAATTATGATGTTAACTTAAATAGAAATTGCATTTATTTCGAATATCAAATCTGATTTGGGAATGTCAGATATCTAAGGGAGATATGAAACTATTCCATGCTCGTGGATAGGGAATGGCAAGGATGTACCAGTGGTCAGATAGAATTTACTTAGCCAAATCCTCCTGGTTGAACACAAGGTGCTCAGCTTTCATAAAGCCACGATCGATCTTATTTTTTCTCTTCAAATTGACAACATTACTTCAGTTTTCTGTTATTTTTTCTGTTAATTTTCATATATTGATTTTAATATGACGTGAGTCAAAATTGATGATAAATAACTGAATTTACTGGAAATTTTCTGATTGGCATTTTGGTATAACATTGGTTTTTGTTGTTTTCGCCTTGTAAATCAGTATTGGGTATCATGCATTTCTAGTTCATTGTTGACCTTTAGGCGTTGGTGTAGCATGAGCATAGCACCAGACAAAATAAATCAAGTGAGTGAGTGACTTTTCAGGACCAAACTTTGGTCCTAAAAAGTTAGTCCCTAGGAGTTGAGCCGTATATAATTGTGGTCTGTATCATTTTTTCTAGGCTCAGAATAGGTTTTGGAGCTACACTGTTAGAAAATTTATCCTTAAAATAAAAGAAGTCTCGAGAACACCTGTAATCTTACCAGATTGCGTAATCTTACAGGAAATTGGTATTTGGTGTATGAGACCTTACAAATTTCCTTGAATAAAACACCATTTTCCCCCTTTTAAACAGACCTGTTCTCTTAAATTGCAGAAAAATTTCCGTTTTCTGAATTTAAAAAATGATTCTGTTATTGCTTTCTGCAAAATCTTCCCTTTTTTGTAAAATCAGAGTTTTTTTAAACAGTGTAGGAAACACAATCCAAATTGTGCTTCTGACACCAACATCCATTGAGTGAGAGAGTATTATGGATATCTGTTGTTAAAGGGCAAGTCCACCCCAACAAAAATTGATTTGAATAAAAAGAGAAAATCCAACAAGCATAACACCGAAAATTTCATCAAAATCGGATGTAAAATAAGAAATTTATGAAATTTTAAAGATCTGCTTAATTTCATAAAACAGTTATATGCACATCCTGATCGGTATGTAAATGAGGAGATTGATGACGTCATCCAATTACTATTTCTTTTGTATTTTATTGTATGAAAAATGAAAATATGCTAATTTTCTCTTCATTGTCAAGTGAAACAACGATTTATTCCCCCTGAACATGTGGAATAAGAATTGTCAATACTATATGGTTCAGTCAAGTCGGTCCTTATTGTCCAATCTGTAAAAATGAAATATTATATTATTCAAACAATAAAAACAAAAGAAATAGTGAGGGAGGGATGTCATCGACTGTCCCATTTGCATGTCACCGAGTTGTGCATATCAATGTTTTGTGAAAAAAAACGAAACTTTAAAATGTCAGAACTTTCTTATTATACATCCGATTTTGATGAAATTTTCAGTGTTATGCTAGCTTGATTTTTCTCTATTTATTAAAATCAATATTTTTCTGGGGTGGACTTCACCTTTAACAAAATACAAGAATAGAAAGGAGATGAATAATCTTTCAAGGCCTCAGAGGACCAGTAGGTATAAAATAAAGAGAGATAATGACACCATTAAGGTACTGGTAAAGGCTGAATCGCCCGAGACGGAGATATTATTTTTGGTCGCCATATGCTTTCGTCTCGCATGCCTGGTGGCACAGTCACGTGACTCGGTCACCAAACTATCTAATACATCCGAAATCTCGGGTCAAACTCGACTCTATCCGTCTTCCAGTGCATCCTGGGGAGAATTAAAAAAAAAAAAACAGATTGTACGTGACATCCAGTGAAAACTGTTATAAGCTACTGAAAGCAGTGCTCGTGATTGGTTGAAAGCGACTTTGCCAGTGAAGATCACTGGCAAGGTGCGCCGTGAAACATTCCCATTGATCACTAGACCAGTCAGACGATGAATTGAGACTCCTTCAGGTTTCTGAAGAAAATTTACTCTTCCTAAATAAATCTTCGGTATTAGTCTAGTATATACGAAAATTCAACCGAAATTACCCCTTTGTATTAAAAGTTTATCATGTTACACTGTTAAAAAAACCGTGATTTTACAGAGAAATAAAAGAAGATATTGCAGAAAGCAATTACAGAATCATTCTGTAAATTCATAAAACATGACCTTTTTTCTGCAATTTAACAGAACAGGTCTGTTCAAAAAGGTGAAAAGACTGTTTTATTCAAGGAAATTTGTAAGATGCCATACACCAAATACCAATTTCTGTAAGATTACGCAATCTGGTAAGATTACAGGTGTTCTCGAGACTCTGCTGCAGGAACTTCTTTTATTTTAAGGATAAATTTCTAACAGTGTATGGCAGATTTTGTGTCCGCAGCTTGTTCAAAATTTTACACACGTTTATTGATATTCAGTCTGCATGAGGGGGGGGGGGGATTAATACAATTTTGATAAAATTGTAGCTTCTTGAAACTGCACATGGAAATTTCACTTCTTTTTCAAGTTTCACTGCCTCCTTATTTTTTTATAGATTCATTGATGCTACATTTTCTCCCTCTCCCTTTTCACATTCTTTCTTTCTTTTCTTTTTTTTCTTTCTTTCATCTTTTCTTACTTCGATGCTTCATTCCTTCCGTTTTCTCTCTCTTTCTGTCTATCTTTCTCATTCCCTACTTTCTTCTTTCATTCTCTTTTGTTTCTCTCAATCTGCATAACGCGCTCTTCCCCGTCATCTCTCGTATCTCACTATTTTTTTTCTCTCTCTCCTCCTCCTCCTTCCCTCCTTTCTTCTCCTTTATTTTCCATCCTTCCTCCCGTTCCCTCTCCTTCGCTTCCCTCATGTATATGATCTTCCTTTTCTCTCTCGCTTTCTGTTTCCGATTTCTCTTCGTGCGACACACGTTCGAGCATCCTTTATCTATATTGCCCCTCCATTGTTTCCATCTGTCCAATAAGGTCTAAAATAAAAAAAAAATCTACATTTAAAAGATGACAATGACCTCCTACATAAACGCGTGACGATTCAAGATTACTAAGGAGAGAAGGGCCACATTGTCCTCATTGTCTAACAAACGCCCCCCCCAAAAAAAAAATCTCTCAATTCACGATCACCCCTCTTACCGTTGACGCCAGGTGCCACATTGTTTTTTAAACACGCTTTCCTACACACTTATTCCGAATCAAGCAGAATTGGCCGGAATGAAAGGACTATTGTTCGACCACCAGTTGGTCATTTAAATTTACTTGGAACACCTTTCGAAAATACCCCTCAAATGTTTTGAACACGACCAAAACCTTCGGGACGGCCAAAAGAAATGACCAAAATATTTCGAACGCACTCAGAATGCAGTCAGAATATTTAGAATGCGCATAGAATGTCCAAGAATGTAGCATGACATTATCAATCTGACTCCATTGCGGTTCATTTTGACTATGTATGATGATTCATCTGGTCAATTTACTGAATTTCAACTCCAGTTTGGTAGCTTCATAAGATCCTCTAAACAAATTCTAGATTTTTTAAATATTTTTTTTTCGTTCCAGCTTCTGCTTGATTCCTGCTGATTTCGAATGAGTGTGATGGGGCCTTTGAGATTCTTCCCCCAAATCCCTTTCAGTCCTACGCGCCCCTCTTGTTACGCCATTTGGAAGCATCATGTTTACTATCCATTTGATATAGGTCTAATAGAAAACACGAGTTTGTTGGGGACTGTAGTCTCGCGCTAGAGGTCAAGGAGGAATGCTTTCATCGGACCAAGCCGAACGACGTGTCGCGTGCAGCGATTCATGCACCAACTTAATAAATACCAGATAGATAAAACGAACATGCTTAATCATGTTAAACTATGAAAATAATTGTTTACCCTCGTTCCCCCTTTATCATACAGTGCAACAGTTTGCGCTTATTTTGATTATTTCGATCGTACACTAATTTTCAACACGTTTTGGAGTCAGGGAATAATATTGAGGTGTATACGGCGTAAATATGACTAACACTTTTACAAAATATGCTAAAATAATTATGATTAAATATAACGAAAAACAATCAACACAGTCAACCAAGATATAATTATGGCCACTTGGAAATGACAATCTATTCAAATCCATGAAAATTGGATAAAGAATAATTCATATTAGTCATTACTCCACTATGCGAGTAAATTGCCTAATTAACTTTATGTAACAAACATATCACAAGGGTCAATGTTATTGCCTAATATCACTTATGTCAGTCGACTCACGATAAGACAAACTGATTTTATATTGCGTTTTGCTTTCCCGAAATAACACGTCATACTATGACAATGAGCATTTATAATATGATATTCCGATGAAAAAGTATGAACTTCCAGATTAAGGCTATTCCTCAAGTAAGGATATAAAAATATAATTGTTTCTAATGGAAATACAATTTTTCAAATTAAATTAGTTCTCCAAGATGGATGTCCAAAATGGATGAACATCACCATCTCGAAACAAGAAATAATTGTGCTTGTTTTTTTTTCTATTTGAATAGGCCTATGTCAACTAAAGAACAATGGGCATTTATGTTTATAAGAGTTTTACATTCATCTGGCGTCTTTACGTCTTAGTCATTTTATTCGAATTTTCTTAGATATCCGCCTGTGACGTCATTCACAATCTCATTTTTCCCCAGAAAAAGCAGTGAAATCTCATATTAGTGAAAACTGGCATGACTAGTGTGATTGATTACCCGGCATTTGCATAATACTCCACTCTTTACCATACAAGGCATGGGGTCTCCGAATCCTGGTCCCGCGTGACTGCGCACAGAAGTCACGGCGCATCTGTGCAGTGACGTCACACCACCAGATGGTCCGTGAGATGAGGTTCTTATAAATCTGCGTGGTTTCACTAATCAAGCCTACGTAAATAGGGGTCTTTCATGTGCATCGTAAAAAAAAACCAGCGTCCCTTCTGCTAATGGCGCAGGGAAAGTGGTAGGGGGGTTATCTTTGCACCCCTAATCCTTAATCCCCCAAATTAACATTCAAGTTTTATTTTGATTATGACAACCTTACCCACTGATTTTCTTAAAATAATGTCGTTAGTATGTTTAAAATAGATAAATTGCAAAAGACATATGATATTTTAGTTTCAAATGATCACGTTCTCCGGGGTAGCAACGGAAAATTGAGCATTCATGCTAATATATAGAATCTCGTAGCTGAAGTGAATCAAACTTAGCATTTTATGATTTATTTATTATTCTATTGTTCCGTACATACATATTTTATCAATATTAATGGTAGATTTTAATTCATTGGTACCAAACATTTGATTTCATTATTTTGAATATTATCATTGAAGACAAACTTGTATGAAAGGCTATGTAGTAGACCATAGATGTGGGAAATTCCACCACCTGTTTGAAAACCACCTTACTCAAAAAATTTGATTCTTTTCAGTATAAGAATTTTGGAGATATTATAATTGCGTAATGATAGCATGGTCAGGGCGACTGCGATTTGATTAAAATGTAATCATTGATCCTAATCATTGCAGGTAAGTTATGGACATTAGGACATCTTAATGTATACCCCCAAAGCAAGATGGGTACCGGAATGGCCCCATCT
Organism: Lytechinus variegatus; assembly: GCF_018143015.1. Classification (NCBI taxonomy): domain Eukaryota; kingdom Metazoa; phylum Echinodermata; class Echinoidea; order Temnopleuroida; family Toxopneustidae; genus Lytechinus; species Lytechinus variegatus. The sequence continues at coordinate 16,560,570 of NC_054754.1, read as the reverse complement.
CATGCGCGGTCAGCCATAACTCGAAGTGTCGGCTTTAATACTGCAAACATGGTACATCAATTAGCCTCACACGAAAACACGACAATTAAGCGCTGCGCTGGTGTTACTGTAATCTCGTCCGATTCCGGGCCTTACCATCTCCGCTTCCACCATCCATCGCCAAGCCCATCTCTCTTTAAGACCGAGAAGCTCTCTTTTTTTTTAACTTCCCAATATTTTCAGCCACAATTTAATATCTCATTTTGATGTTGCCAAATTCATACATTGGCGATTAGTACACCCAACCTTACCCCTTATATCACTCAACCCAGTGTGGTAATATTCACTGGGTTCTCGTCAAATTGGTTCTTTATTGATTGGCCCGTGCGCATGCGCACTGTCAATGGTGTTTGGGGAGTATATACAGACTGAGTATTTTAGACGTGACAGAGTAGACACCCCACTGGCGCTTCATATTAGCGCAGCTAGCCCAATAAAACCACAGCGCGCATCGCACACACCTAATTCCCCCGCCCCTCCTTTCTCCTGAATATTTGAACAAGCAACATGGCCCAGAAATGACATTCATTATTGCTGGCTGTCAAGCCCCAGGGACATCAGATATTGAATAAAATATGAGAATAAATTCAATTATTCTAATGTATTGGAATGTCTCAAAACTATTCAGTACCTCACGACGTACAAAGATAAGTTTTCCAAAATATAAACATTCATTATTGTGACTATTTGGAATAAACAATTTAGAAAAGCATTGTGCCATGCAATATCATCATGCCTATTCTGATAATGATTTGATTTTCGAAAAGGTGTTGTGTGGATGTTTTAAATAAATATTTTGAACATGAATTTAAAACAAAATAATGTATCAATCAAAGAAAAGTATATTAAGTTAAAATATGAGTAAATACTTTTGAAAAAAAATATTGTTACATATTTGAAAATAAAATATTGCTCACAAAACGCGGCTCATTTAGAAATGAAAAACAAAAAGAACCGGTATGGGAATTGTGTAATTTCTAAGACTTCGGTGATAACCGGTTTCTCTCATTGACGATCAATGTGCCATAATAAAGGTAAATACTTTACGCTTATTTCAAGCGAATGCTCATAAAATGTAAACTGGAATATCATGATTTGTTACTGTATCCAGGTAATGCGACAGAAAGGGTAATTAATTTGATCTGAAGTGGGATGGCGCTTTTTTTTAAATTGAATACTCGAAATGAATGCGCATGGTAATTTATTTCCAGGGCTTTATTGCTGGCTACCACACTATAACCCCCCCCCTTACACCCTGCACATCAGCACCGCCAGTCAGAGTGGTAGAAAGATTTCGAAACGAGGCGCTGCACACTAAATGAACAGCCATGGAGGAGCTCGAGATACAGAGAGGGCGAAAAAAAAGAGAGGAAAAGTTCTGTTTACTCAAATGCACAATGTCTGTGCAGTCAGTTCATTTGCAATCCTATGCACAGCAAATTTGAAATAAAGGCGAGATGCGAAACGTCAACAATGAATGCGCAGCCAATTGGTTGTTTTACGTGACTGCTGCCCCGTGACGTCACAATCGTATACCTGGTCGTTCGCTGGCCCACCTTATCATTGCCTTAATATGCAGCAAAATACACTATAGCTTTTAATTGTATTGATACCTCGAATTGCACGCTTCGCACTGCAGTTTGTGCATTTTGAGCGAGCATCGATCATTTTGATTTTGGTTATCGAGTGCCTGAATGGTAATTGGAAAATATGCTAACTCTCGCTACCAAGCATGCAATTAAAATACTTAATTATTCTGAAATAGACATTATGATATATGTAATTTCTTTATGATTTCAATTGTAAATAGATTACGATAATCTTGGATTCGGTCCATTTATACTGCATTGGATTGGTGGTGAAAGTTAATACTTCGATCATATAACTAAATGGGGGGGGGGGGGTGGGAGGTAGAACAACACTTTTTATCCCTTTTTCCCTCTTATCATGTCATATATCTTGTTAATATTTCATTTTGTAATTGCTGAAACGCAGTATTAATTTTTCGTATTTTTGAAGTTTGATATAGAATTTGTATAATTATATTTGTAATGGATTTATTGTATAATTTATAATTATGTTTCAAATAGTTTGTACAAATTGCTTATAGAATGTGTTTGGGTATTTTGATTTGAGAGAGTAAAATAAAACATCCTTAAAAAAGATAAAAACGCTCAATTTGTTTTTAACTTGATTAGAAAAGAATACAAACCACATACCTAATCCATCACAGTAAATTAAACCTTGTCTTATCTCCGTATATAAATTGATTGATTTCTATTCTAAAGCGATTACAAAAAATAATTTTGTTGCTTCCAATGAAGAAAATTCTGTCAATTTTCGTTTGAAATAGTGACCAATTTCTTAATCGAGTATGACAATAAAGATATCAAATCACTGGCCGATAACACCATGCGGTGGTGACGATTATGGAAGACTTCTGAACACACCATTCACCAACCATGTCCAAATACAACATCTGCAAATCCAATTGTCGCCGGAACCTTCCGCTTTTTCCACCCAACTTACCATTTTTCTTAAATTTTTCACTCGACTTCCTATAAGCTGGTGAGAGGGAAAGCTTATAACAAAACAGGTATACTGTAAAAAATGAAGTGCTAATTTAGCACTTACAGTGCTTGTATAGTGACTGCACATACGAGGGCTGCTGAAAATCAGCTCTCGTAGTGCAGTCACTATAAAAGCACTGAAAGTGCTAAATTAGCACTTCATTTTTACAGTGTATTCCTATTTATAAGAACGGAAAGCGGAACAATCAAGCGTAATGCCGAATGGATAAAATACATGTTCATGTATAGATCCATGGCGTAATGAAATAGATTATGATAATAGTAAATACCATTTACAAAGCGCTGATTATTCTAGTTGCGTGTTCAACGGTGCACGGAAAAGGGTCTAGTATCAAAAGAGAAAATGAGGGAGATAGACAAAGACTGGCAGAAAGAGAGGAGGGAGATAGAAAGAGAGAGAGAGAGAGGGGGTGGGGGTGGGGATAGAAATATCGAAAACCCTCTTCTTCTTTTTAGATGACTGTCATATCTGTAGATGTATGTATCGCCATTTGTAGGCGTGGTGTCGTAGGTACTTGCTGTGGTTGTTTTTGGTTCTAAAATTGGTAGAAGTTGTAGCAGAGAATGTTGTTGATCTTGATGTTATAGTAGTGGTACTCCAAATTACGGTAGGACGATATTAAACATTTTCATTGAAAGTGTGCGACACCTGAATCTCCAAAAGTGACAATGTAAAGAGACTATATGATTTATACTTTATTCTAGTTCACTTTTGATGTTTTTATTTTTTTTCGGTTATTTTTTTACTGGATTATTGCCGAATATTCTGTTCTTTTTATTAAGAAGAACTGTCTTGATTTTCTTCTAATTAGAACACAAATATCAAGAGTACTTGTCGTTATGAAATCCCTAGTTGCCGTACTGCTTCTCTTCTCTCAGGCAATTTGAACATTACAACATGCCTTTAGAGTTATGAGTTCAATATTTAAACAAATATTGGTCGGAACATGAGAGACAGGACGGTTGAAAAACCCCATGTTATCACGGACCAATTATTTACGAATACATTTCCCCCTGTCGGGAGAGAGCGGTGAAATTGAATTCCATTATAATAGAACGTACGTGAATGTTTGTTAATTAATACTGCCATAATCCCACTCCGGGTTCGTGCCGTATCCGGATTCGATGCAATTTGCTGTTCAATAAAACTGCTGAGCCTTAATAATTGTAAGACACCCCTCCCGCCCCCACCCTCTCGCCAAAATGCTCTCATTGAGCACCCCACCCCACTTTTACATTATACCCTTTACCATGTAACACTAGTGTATGGAATCTGGATTAATATGTGTTTACGCACCCTACCAATACAACATAAGCCCGCACACCTTTTCCGCCATCCTTTAAATACATGTAATATGTATTGATATTCCCGCCACAGTTAGAAACATGAAATTCCATTTTCCGAATACCGATAGATTATTAATCCGCAATTTTCCAGCAGAAAGTATAACTTAATGGCTGTCTTTGAAGTAATGCGAAAGTGGTGGTGTATATTCATCGTTAATATGATAATACATCAAAAACATTCTTTTATAAGACATGGGATGTGATTCAGTAAATATGGGAAGTGAGCGTTTTTAAAGAGAAAATAAAATATATATACTGCGTATTAAAAGGTGGGTGACCTAATGGTATCGGGTTACAAACAATATTCTTATTTCTACTCGTTGCTGGCGTTATCCGTGGGCAATACAACAAGTAATATGAATAGTTGGACATTTAAACAGTCTACTAGAAACAAAATGTGTAAAAAAAAAACCATTGAACTAATCTATGAATTCTCAATTCAGGCGATGTGTTGATGGTTGGACGGGTCAAAACAATAACTATTTCGAAGGAATGATGCAAAACTATCAAAATAACATTTAGATAACGTTTGAACTGTAGAAATACTGAATGATATGCAGACCATGTGCTTATAATGTAAACATTGGACTCCAATGGTACTCCCTCTTATCTGTATTTACCCCCTTACCGAGAACGACGTGATTGCATAAGTACTTGGTTTATATGTCTGAAGTGGCTATATTCGTCATGACGTCTCCTCTAATTAAATGTTGGGAGAAATGTGGAATTCCCTCTTTGAAAAATGATCGTCTTTAACCGTTATCGCACATCTTCATTCCTTTATTGTATTCCCTATCCTCTCTATCACAACACCCACACACGCACGAACTCACCCTCACACACACACACACATGTTACATCCCCTCCCTTTGTTCTCTCCCCCCTTCCTCTTTCCCTCTCCGTGTCTCCATTTAAGATCACAGGATTCCATCCCTCCCCTCTCTTTCATCTCAATATTTTCCATCTATCATTATTGAAACCTGCTATTTTCATATCTAACTTAGACAGCAATTCACAGAGCAATAGCGAAACCTATACTTTTAACGACTTTCCTTTTATTTATACTTTACATAAAAACGCTATTCAAAATGTTATACAACGCTATTTACTTTATGAACCATAATAGGAGTTGTTCAAATGGTTTAAACAGGTTTTTTTTTTAATCTTGAACGACAGAGTTTAATTCTTTGGTTTAATGCTCAATAAAATACTCATGTTGTGCGATCTGCTAAACAAGTACTGTAATTTCCACAGAGTA